>NC_088873.1:33682380-33836401 GCF_032884065.1 Artemia franciscana
GGGGACTGTTCTATTAAAAGTTGAAAGTTCTTCTATCCTTTTCAAAGGCCGAAAGCTACTAAAGCGTATTACACCTCCATCTCGCTTCCTTTTCTGAAATCTGGCCTTCCTCTAATGCGTTTGATATCGAATGAGATTTTGAGATATCTGTCTCATTCGAAAATCTCCAAATGTCTTTTAAGTTTGTCTTTGGAGTTGATACCAGTCCCATAACCGCATTGTTAAACTTTATCTTATTCTGCAATGATAACACAAAAAAGTATTAAAATTGATTGGTATTGCAAAAACAAATACTATGAGACATTCTACAACACGTATTTGCCCTACATTTTGGAATATTGGTAAAATATTCCATAATCCCTTGCTTTCTTTTTTTTTTTATTCGTCGTATTTTCTCTGTGCCTGCTTAATTTTTGAATATGGGATAATTTTCAGTGGGGTTGATAAGCCTAGCACCGTTTTATTGATCCAGTTTTTAAGAATTGGTTAATCCGGGTGGATTTGATCTCCTAATCTAGACTGTCTTTTGTTTCTTTTTGTTTTAGTGCAAAAAAACCTAGATTAAAGCTCAAATTTAGCTATTAACAGCAAGCCTGGTGATTTCGCCTCAACTGCCATTTCATATTTAGATGTTAGTTGGGAATTTGTCAAACTGTAAGCTCCCCCAACTCAAATCAGTCTACAGTAAATACCTATATTGATGTTCCTTTTTGATAATAATACAAATAAAATGGAAAAATAAATGTCACTCAGTAACTTCTGAAGAGAACCGACAGAAAATGAGCTAGGTTGTTTGTTGTACAGCTGCGTACGCTCCTTCTCCGCACCAACCTGTTTCAAGCGTCACTCTTTACTCCCTTCTTTAACTTTCTTTTCTACTGTTTATTATGACCTCTTCTCGACCCATTCGTAGATGTCCTCCCTTTTATTTGGTCCGTAGATGGATGCCCGAAAAGCCCAATTCTATCATAGACCTATCATAACTCATCCGTAATAAGGGGATCGAACCACATTTTCATTGCCTATAATTTGATATATGGTTATTCAAAAAAGCATCTGAACTTTTCCTTAGACAATTCAAAAAAAACAAGAGCTAAGAGCTTCTATGGCACTTGTGACGAGGTCGGAAGAGCCGAGAGCTCATATGGTACGAGGTCGGAAGAGCCAAGAGCTCATTTGGACGAGGTCGGAAGAGCCAAGAGCCAAGAGCTCATTTGGCACTTGTGAGAAGGTCAGAACCTAAAGTTAAACTTTATAGCACAAGATCCTTCTAAATATCAAATTTCATTAAGATCTGGTCACCCTTTTGTAAGTTACAAATACCTCAATTTTCAAAATTACCTCCCCCCTCCCAATTCCACCAAAGAGAGCAGATCCGGTCCAGTTATGTCAGTCACGTATCTTAGACAGGTTTCTATTCTTCCCATCCAGTTTCATCCTGATCTCACCGCTTTAAGTATTTTCTAAGATTTCCGGTCCCCCCAACTGCCCCCCCCCCCCAATTACGTTTGATCCGGTTGAGATTTAAAATAAGATATCAGAGTTACGAGGTCCTTCTAAATATGAAGTTTCATGAAGATCCGATCACTCCTTCGTAAGTTAAAAATACGTTATTTTTCTTATTTTTCAGAATTACCCCCCCCCCCCCCGCAATTGAGCGGATCCGTTCCAATTATGTAAATTACGTATGCAAGACTTTTGCTTATTTTTCCAACCAAGTTTCATCCCAATCCTTCCAATCTAAGGGTTTCCCATCATTTTAGGTCTCCCCACCCCAAACTTCCCCCAATGTCACCAGATCCGGTCAGGATTTAAAATAAGAGCTTTGAGCCACGATATCCTTCTAAAAATCAAATTTCGTGGAGATCCAATCACCCATTCGTAAGTTAAAAATACCTCATTTTTTCTAATTTTTCAGAATTAACCCCCCCCCCCAACTACCCAAAAGAGAGCGGATCCGTTCCGTTTATGTCAATCATCTATCTAGGACTTGTGTTTATTTTTCCCACCATGTTTCATCCCGATCCCGCCACTCTAAGTGTTTTCCAAGTTTTAGGTTTCCCCCCTCCCAACTCCCCGCCCCCATCACCAGATCCGGTCGGGATTTAGAATAAGAGCTCTAAGACACGATATCCTTCTAAACATCAAATTTCATTGAGATCCGATCACCCGTTCGTAAGTTGAAAATACCTCATTTTTCTAATTTTTAAGACTTACTCCCCCCCTCCCAACTACCCCAAAGAGAGCAAATAAGTTCCGATTATGTCAATCATGTATCTGGGACTTGCGCTTATTTTTCCCATCAAGTTTCATCCCGATCCCTCTGCTCTAAGTGTTTTCCAAGATTTTAGGTTTCCCCCCTCCAACTCCCCCCAATGTCATCAGACCCAGTCGGGATTTAAAATAAGAGCTCTGAGACACAATATCATTCCAAACATCAAATTTCATTAAGATCCAATCACCCGCTCATAAGTTATAAATACTTCATTTTTTCTATTTTTTCCGAATTAACCGGCCCCTTCTCCCCCCCCCCCCCCAGATGGTCAAATCGGGAAAACGACTATTTCTAATTTAATCTGGTCCGGTCCCTGATACGCTTGCCAAATTTCATCGTCCTAGCTTACCTGGAAGTGCCTAAAGTAGCAAAACCGGGACCGACAGACCGACAGACAGACCGACAGACCGACAGACCGACAGACAGACAGACCGACAGAATTGGCGACTGCTATATGTCACTTGGTTAATACCAAGTGCCATAAAAAGGCAAAAAACGATTGCTGAGGGTGGGTGTTAGAGGGTTTTTAACTGCTTTGGAAGACCAGTTTACGAGTCTGAAATTAATTTAGTTTTTAGGAGAAATAGTGTTTTATATGCGTTTTTACGACCAGTTTATGTGTTGCAGAAATATTTTGGAGGTGGGGGGGGGGGTCAAAGTCTAAAATATCACCCTACATTCGGAGGTAAATGCCCTCAACATCCCTTTGTGAACTTCAAGCATCTGAACTTTTCCTTAGACAATTCCTGTGGAAAGTAACTAGAAGATCTTCCTCGCCCTTTTGAATTGCCCATGTTTCAAGCTAAACTTGACAACTGCATTTTTGCTTCTTCCAGCATCCCAGTTATACTTTTAAAATTATCTTCCTGTTCTTGCAAAGTTTTCAACCGTAAAAGATACTGTTCTCCTTGGCTTCTCCTTTTTACACCTTTTCTGCATCCACTGTTTTTGCTAATAATGCTGCCTAGATAAGTGAAGCTGCCCATTCCTTGGTCGTCTCCTGGCTCTCTTCATCACCTCTTCATCCACATTTAGTCCGTTTCGTCAGACTAAATTTAGACTAAATTTAGACTAAAGACTAAATTTAGTACGTTTCGTCAAATTTAGTCTTTGTCATCAAAAGTTATGAGCCTGAGAAAATTTGCCTTATTTTAGAAATAGGGGGGAAACACCCCCTAAAAGTCACAGAATCTTAACTAAAATCACACAATGGCATTCGGCGTATCAGAGAACCCTGTAGTAAAATTTACAAGCCCCAATCCTATCTACAAACATGGGGAATTTCGTATTTTTTGCCAGAAGACAAATCGCGGGTGCGTGTTTATTTGTTTGTTTTTTTTTGTTTTTTTTCCCAGGGGTCATCGTATCGACCAAGTGGTCCTAGAATGTCGCAAGAGGGCTCACTCTGACGGAAATGAAAAGTTCTAGTGCCCTTTTTAAGTGACCAAAAAATTGGTGGGCACCTAGGCCCCCTCCCACGCTCATTTTTCTCCAAAGTCAACAGATCAAAATTTTGAGATAGCCATTTTATTCCGCATAGTCAAAAAACACAATAACTATGTCTTTGGGAATGACTTAATCCCCCAAAGTCCCTGGGGGAGGGACTGCAAGTTACAAACTTCGACCAGTGTTTACATATAATAATGGTTATTGGGAAGTTTAAAAGTCGGTTTCAGGGGAATTTTTTTGGTTTTGGGGGTGGGGTTGAGGGGAGGGGGCTATTTGGGAGGATCTTTCCATGAAGAAATATGTCATGGGGGAACAGAAATTCAAAGAAAAGGGCGCAGGATTTTCTATAATTACTATAAAAAAACAATGAAAAAATAAACATGGAAAACTTTTTTTTCAACTGAAAGTAAAGAGTAGCATTGAAACTTAAAACGAACAGAAATTATTACGCATATGAGGGGGTTCTAAAAATACTTTAGCATAAAGAGCGAGGTATTTAGGAGGAGATAAATACCTCGCTATTTATGCTATAGTATTTTTAGTAATTTCAACTATTTATTCTACGGCCTTTCTGATTCAGGGGCATTCTTAAAGAATTGGGACAAAACTTACGATTTAGTGTAAAGAACGAGGCATTAACGAGGGTACAAACCCTCTCATATACATAATAAAAATTAAAGAATATAAAAGTTTGTTACGTAAGATAATTCTTAAGTTACATATATTTTTTACTAATAGAAAAATTCGTTAAGAATTTAAAATTTTAAAGTTGCCTTTTTATGTAACCGAAAAATTGCATGGCAACTAGGCCTCCTTTCCCATCCATTTTTCTCAAAAGCGTCTGATCAAAACTAAGAGAAAGCCATTAAGCCAAAAAAGGAATTAATATGCAAATTTCATTTTAATAATTTATGTGTGGAGAGCCAAAATCAAACATGCATTAATTCAAAAACGTTCAGAAATTACATAAAAAAAAACTAGTTTTATTTAACTGAAAGTAAGGAGCGACATTAAAACTTAAAACAAACAGAAATTACTCCGTATATGAAATGGGTTGTCCCCTCCGCAATCCCTCGCTCTTTACGCCAAAGTTTGACTCTTTGCCACAATTCTGCTTTTTAATACAGTTAAAAGCTTTAGCGTAAAGAGCGAGGGATTGCGGAGGGGACAACCCATTTCATATACGGAGTAATTTTTGTTCGTTTTAAGTTTTAATGTCGCTCCTTACTTTCAGTTAAAAAAACTAGTTTTTTCTTATGTAATTTTACAGCTAGAGTTCATAGCCTTCTATGACTACCAGTTAAGTAATATCATCCCTGAATTAAAAACGAATGAAGTGTGATTGTCAAGACCTTATATACCCTATTCGAGTATATTGCTACTAACACATTAGTTTGTATAAGTTATCCTGTTTGGCTACCGACGTCAAGAACATCAAAAAAATTGTAATAATCATGACAAATAATCAGAAAAGAAATTGATCAAATTAGACAAAGAAATTCTTCTTTGACTAATTTGACTAATTCTTCAAGAAATTCTTTTTGACTAATTAATCAAAGAAATTAGTCAAGGCAGTGGTGTTGCACTGATATAGAGCGATAAGGTCCCCATGTATTTTTTATTCCTTAGCCACTGCGTATGAAAACGCTGGGCGTAGGAACTCGGAAAAGGCTCACCACCCTTTTCCCCCGCCATTTTGTCCCTGGGTACCCCTGTAACTCACCTTGGTATGGGATAAAATTTAAAAATAAGAATTTTCTTCGTTAATTGTCGGAAAGCCATTTAAATATGTCTCTGGGGATAACATACTCCACCAACATCACGAGCAAGAACCCTTAGAATGAAATACTAGTTGTTCATTGATAGATCTTAGTAGAAAAAGGTAGGTATGTTTGGTCTTAGCTAATGGACTATTTTAAAACTTTCAGGGACTGTTCCCTGTGCCAAAGGGATGAAGTGTGCCCAAAAATAACTTTAAAATCTGTTCTCATTTGATTGGTTGAAATTTTACATCCATAAGTCATGGATGAAGGAGACTGAAAGACAAAAAAAAATTATTTAATGGGTATGGACCACCATAAAATGGGTTAGACCGCTTTTTCTTTTTTCTTGGTCTTTAAATTAGTTGTCTTTTCAGGGGTGTTGCGAGCCAAGCTCTTTTTTTGCACGGAAAATGAAAATTGTAAAATATAAACTTAGCTTTCAGGCTATTTTATTGTTTTATTTGGGTTATCCAATTGTTCTCTTGCTATACTTATTGATTCGTATACTAAACTCAAATATTTTATGATGAATCCGAACATGTGAGCATTGAGAATCATTTTTTTTTTTGCACCGAAAATAGAGTTTGGGCAGCTTAAACTTAAGTTAAGGCTATGTTTTGTTTTTTTTTAGATATGAATCATGCTTAAAAAGGTGTAAAATTTAAAAATAAAATGCCACCTCTTTGTTTTTTTCGAAAGAACCAAAATTTTTAAGTCTTGCTGTTATGCAAAGATTTTTTTTAGTTATTTTTAGTTTTTTTTAGTTAAACTTTACACTAAAGTTTGACTCTTTGCCACAATTCTACGTTTCAAAACAATTAAAAACTTTAGCGTAAAGAGAGAGGGATTGCGGAGGGGACAACCCATTTTATATAAGGAGTAATTCTGTTCGTTTTAAGTTTTAATATCGCTCCTTACTTTCTGTTGAAAAAACTATTTTTTTTTATTTAATTTCTGAACGTTTTTGGATTAATACATTTTTTATTTTGGCTCTCCACGCATAAATTATTAAAATGAAATTTGCATATTAATTCCTTTTTTGGCTAAATGGCATTCTCTTAGTTTTGATCAGACGATTTTGACAAATAAGGGGTAAGAAAGGAGGCCTAGGTGCCCTCCAGTTTTCTGGTTACTTAAAAAGGCAACTAAAACTTTTAATTTTTAACGAACGTTTTTATTAGTAAAAAATATACGTAACTTAAGAAATAACCTACGTAACAAACTTTTATATTCTTATATTTTTTATTATGTATATGAGGGGGTTTGTCCCCTCGTTAATACCTCGCTCTTTGCACTAAATCTTAATTTTTGTCCCAATTCTTTAAGAATGACCCCTGAATCAGAAAGACCGTAGAATAAATAGTTAAAACTACTAAAATACTTTAGCATAAAGAGCAAGGTATTTATCTCCTCCTACATACCCCACTCTTTATGCTAAAGTATTTTTAGAACCTCTCATATGCGTAATAATCTCTGTTCGTTTTAAGTTTTAATACTACTCCTTACTTTCAGTTGAAAAAACTTTTTCATGCTTATTTTTTCATTGTTTCTTTTTTATAGAAATGCTAGAAAATTCCACGCCCTTTTCATTGAATTTCTCTTCCCCCATGACATATTCCTCCAAGGAAAGATCCTTCCACATAGCCCCCTCCCCTAAACCCCACCCCAACTGTACACTTCCCAATAACCATTACCGTATGTAAACACTGGACAAAGTTTGTAACTTGCAACCCCTCCCCCAGGGACTGTGGGGGAGTGAGTCATACCAAAGACATAGTTATTTTGGTTTTCGACTATGATTTTCAGCAAGATTGTATAAATTTTAGGGGGTCTTTCACCCATTTTTCAAAAATCAGGCAAATTTTCACAGGCTCGCAACCTTTGATAGATATAAGTAAACTTAATAAAACTTATACATTTAAAATCAGCATGGAAAGCCAATTCTTTTGATATATCTGTTTGTCTCAAATTCTGTTTTGAAGAGTTTTGGTGACTGTTGAGCCGGATCGCTCGTCACTTACATTTTGCTACCACGATCTGTTTGATATTATCTGGATGTAACCGGCGACATTTGTTCACTAACAGATGGAATAGTTTTTGATAGATATATACCTCTAGTAATTTTTGGGGTATGTAAAATTACGGCTTTCAACAAGAATTGGACGACCCAAGGCTCGCTAGCAAACAAATAATTCTACATTTGGAAAGATCCTATTGTATTAAATAATGACAACATGAAGAATTAACATAATTTTAAAGTAATGTTTAATATGTGCCTTTTCTAAGATCCCAAGTTCAGGATTAAAATCCAAACATTCTGGGAAAAATCCCAAAGTTTGACAGATCTAAGAAGAGTGAGGATGGTGATTTAAAATACATACGAAATTCACCTAATTTTAAATCAAACGAAAGGCCTCAAACAAGTTTGCGTCAAGCCTGCTAGCTGCCCAGCTTTTGCTTTGTTGCAAGCTTAAATCAAGTTTTGAAACAGCTTGCAAAACAAGCCAGAAGCAAAGAATCCCCTGCAATTAGAAAGAAACAAAACAAGGTTTTCCTTGAATCCTTATTTGGTAGCCCAGAATGAAGATTAAGTAGCAGAGATAGAAATAATAGATTTATGGTGGCATTTTTTCAGATGAAATCGGAATCGATCGAGTGCCGCGTCAGTGAATCCCTTTTCTATCCCCAAATTTAAATTTTCCTTAAAAAGCCACTTCAAACTGGGGCATTGATAACTAAAATGGATTTGCCGCTTCATTACGCTTAGGAAAATTTGATTTCGAATCATTTTCTTGTCTATAAGATTTTTCAAACAGTCCGTGGCAACAAACCGTAAGTAAGGAGCAACCCGCTCAATAGTAACCAAAACTCTAAAAAACGGAATTTTGATCCCAATACATATATCAAAAGACTCAAATTATTATACTGACTTCGCTCTTTACGCTAAAGTTTGAATTTTGTCCGAATTCTTTAAGAATGACTTCTGAAACACTATGCTCGTTTAATTGGAACAACAAGAAGCGTCTTTCAAAATTACTAAAAAACTTTAGTGTAAAGAGCAAGGTGTTGACGACGAGCCAATCCCTTGCATTTACATAATTTAAGTTTTCTGTTCGTTTTAAGTTTAAATGTTGTTCTGTACTTTCAGTTAAAAAAATAATTTTTTTTGAATTATATAAAGGTCAAAACTGTTTATTGCTAGTGAAGATAACTAGTTTTTTAAGATTAACTAGTGAAGATAACTAGTAAATAACGCATTATACCCACTTTGCTTTTTACTTAGACAGCGCTATTCTGCTATGATTAGTAGATGTCATCATTGCAATACTAGGATGTGACTTTAATTCGACGTCATTATGGTTATTTACTTGCATGCAGTCTTTTATATTTGAAAATGACGTCAGTGTGACAATCATGACGTCAAATTTACCATATAAATTTGATTTCTTAGTCTGTGGTCATCATTAATATATAAATGTCTTTTCATTGGAATTCCAGCCTCCTGTGCTGTAGTATCAGTTGCCATAAGAAAATGCTGTAGGTGAGCCATAAAAAATATTTACAAGCTGAAACGGAGAAGTGCTCGAGACAATATAATGAAGTGCTCAAGTCTCTTAAGAAGTGCTAAGAAGCTGACAAGGAAAGAGTGTAAAGAGAAACCCAAAAAGGCCACAGAGAAGGAAGAAAAACAAATTTCTCGCAGTGTTAAGAAGAGAAGCCAAATGGTAGACAAGCTTTTAGAAGCTTTTAAGACCGAGCTTAGCAAGGTTGAGAAATTTCAGAAAGCTTTAGAGAAAGGAGAATACAGGGATGAAGAGTTGTTCCTTATTGCAAAAATACGGAAGACTACCGAATACCAAGCGGATTACAAAGCTATTGTAAATGGAAAAGACCCAATAGAAGGAATTCAAGCTTTTCTCAGAATAATGGAAATATTTAAAGCTCACATAGATTTCTAAGCTATGGAAAAAGGAGAAGAAATTAAAAAAGAAATAGAAGCTTATCTTAGAACCCAAGCAGATGCTTGATTTTCCAAAATACGAAAAAAAAACATCACAAAAGAGGAAAAAATCTTGATGGAACAATAAGAACTTCTCAAGTAAAAAAAAGGACGAAGAAGAAAACAAGGACAATGATTTAGTTTATTTTACAGATTTTGCTTATTCACACCAGCAAACGCATAAAAGAGCGTATAAAAGTAAAAAGAAATGAGAGGGTGAATGGTTTTGTTGTACAAAACCAATCAATGGTATGGAGCTAACCCGCCGCTAGCAGTTTAATTTAATTAAATTATTTATACAAATTTTTACTTTTCCTTTTATTAAGTTAATGGAACCAACCATTGTATATATACGATTGGTCTGCTGTCATTTTTTCTTTATCGTATTCACATTTTTTCTGATATTTTGATAAATGTGTACTCACTGATCGATATAAAAGTTGTTGGCAAATGTTCATCAGACATTCAAAATGCTTAGTCCTAAGAACCCCGGCTTTGAATCCGCAATACATATTTCTGTTTTTAAGAAACCCACAAAACACACCAGTTTCTTTCAGTGCAGTTGAGACTATACGTGAAACACAATATCGGACGTACGACTACCCATATGAGCCCCACAAGTACTAGTTCTGTCCATGAAATTAATCATCACTTGCTCACACATTTCCCCATCAACTTTGTACTTTGTACTCTGTACTCTAGATTTCGGTGGATAGGCTGGTCTCCTAGTAACAGTATTAGTCTTTCTGGGAAGTTTTCACACTGTGAAGCGTTTGTGTTTCCTGGAGTGTAGCAAGTTGCCAGTTTGTTTGTTTTTTTTCGGGGGGGGACCAGACATTTTCAGTGTTCAGTTGATTCAACTGGGGTCAAAGAAAATTATTAAGCATCTTAAGATAACGAAATCCTTTCAACGTGACGACCCTTACTTAGTCATCTTCGAAAAAATGGACAGTTAAACCCCTACTCCAACTTAATCGCCAAAACGTAACTCGGGCTTTTGATTTATTGTGTTGACCCTGATTTTTTATCAAATATCTTGATTAGCCTACGAACACTTTTGGCTTCATCAGTTTCCACGAAAGTTTCCCCACTTTTGTAGGGATTTTTAACGATCAACACTTGCTGTTCCATACAATATCTTTCCAAGATTATAGCTATAGACTACAAAGATGAAATTGGAGAACAAAAGCACAACATCAAAAAATTACACTAGGTATGTGTAATAAAAACAACTTGTAAAAACCAACAAATAAAAATAGCAGGCTTTTCAAATCCTGCGTTCTTTTTTAAACACCCTTTGTTTTTTTTAACTAATTCTATGAACAGCAAAAACCAAAAATGGTTAGCTTTTTATGGAGCTGTGACATCCATCGTGGCCTTGGTTGTGGCGGTCGGTTGTGGCGAAAGAGCATACAAAAAAGGCCGACACACAGATGATATGAAGTTTTTTTTAGGCAGGTTAGCTCAAAAATAAATTGGATTTTAAATTCAGAAACAGTCAATTGCTCCGACTACTAATGTTCATTGCAGAACCAAGCCACCTGAGACTAACACAGCTGCGGACATTTCTCCACTCAGTCTACTGTAAGGTTTCCCTTTTCCCCCTCGTGAAGTTTCAGTTCATTTTAAATATTTCATTATATCCTTTTTTCATCCCATTAAAGGAGAATTTTCTTTTCGTTCGGCACCAGATGAATCGTCAAGAAAAAACAAAATTGCATAATTTTTGATGAAATGAAATCAAGATGACATCCTTCAGCCGTAAAACTTGTCTTATTCCAGGGCTGTTCAACATCGATTGGAGGTCAATCTGCCCTCCTCTTTAGCTCATAATTTTCCAATCGCTACGAATCAAAATTTAAGATAGGTATTTTGTCCAGCATAGGTGAACAGTCCTGTAATTGTATCTGTAGAGGAGGTATAAAACTAATTAAATGCTACTATTTGTGTCCAGATTTTTAAAAGGCTCTGTGTTGTTAAAAATTAGTGAAAAAAGTTTCTCCAGTATGCAAAAAGCAGGCCAAATTATAAATTCTAAAAAAAAACGAAAAGATTTACGCTATTATTTTCTTTTTCCCTGAAAAGACTATGTCAATATAAAACGAAATGAAATTTATTAAAAAAACTTTTCCCACAAAATAAATTTTCAAAGAAAAACAAAAACTTCATTCAACCAAAAATAAGCAAAAATAAAGGCAAATAATCTACCAAGTGTAAAACTACAGCAAGTCAGCATCGATGAATAAATGAAACCCAAAACGAACAGAATTACAATAAATAACCGAGTTCAACTCAAAACCAGCAGAAACTAGCATGAGTAGCTCTCAAAACCATTATGCCTTGCCAAGATCAGAACATAATTTGCTAACTAACTAAATAAAAATTATATGTTTTCACTTTTAGAACTTTAATAAGTTAAATATCTGTCCCACAACTACCGTTTCTTCACGAACGTCGTTTGTGTTTGATCTGTGAATCTAGCCAATTTCTTCTTAGCAGTGAAAAACATAGAGATACTACCACCAGTAATGAGGAATAAAATAGATACAAGGTCACCTAGCAGACTAAGACTGGAAGTGCCTACTCCAAGAACAAACCGTTTTGCAAATTCGTTCGTTTCTTTTTACATGTCAGCGTTTAATAAGCAATAGTCTCGTGTTTTTTTTTTTTTTATTCCTTGTTTTCGTTGTAAGTACTAGCGCAATTTAGTTGGAATTTTATTCTAAGCTACGATTGCTTGTATAAATAAAGCTTGAGAGTAAAGAGCTAATGTTTGCTAGGAACCAGAGTCTTCGTATAATTCAGAAAACAAAATTAAATTTGATTTGATGCAGTAAATACATACATAAGCAATAACCATTCTCTTCGAAATTCAAGGAAAACTAAACAAAAACTATAAAGATATTTAACAATAAAGCTTCTCAATGAGAATCAAATGTAAAACCAAAATTGAAACAGTGTTAGTATTATTTCTTCATGGAAGCTCAAAAAAGCTGACTAAAGAAATATTTGTATTATGCAATCGCTAGATTACTCAAAATTTTTGAAGCAACTTGGGATTTTTTTTTTGTAGATACAAATTCAGTATCCCATGACCTGAGAGCGAAATTATCCTGTTCCTTACAAACCCAAAACTTTTGAGATCTTACTTTTGTTTTGAATGATTTTTTCTGCTTTTTAGAATGCTCTATATGGGAAACTTCTAAGACCCTCTGCTGCCTAGCAACTGTAAGATCAGTTATATACCTATCAACTCTTCTATGTTTGTCCTGGTAATGAAATTACCCTATTCTGCTTGTTGTTTTTTACTATTAGTACCGGACGAAGAAAAATTACAATTTCAAAAATTAAAATATATCTTTAACTTTGGAATGTTTTTTTCTTGGAATTAGTTGTGAGAATTTTAGGGAAATTTTGGCTTAGTGACATGTGACCATAATCATTTTATATATGGTTTTATCTTCCATTCTAGATTCCTCCATTCATATGCTCCCTCTTCACCTGAATCTGTTCAAAGTATTCCACTTAACTCCCTCCTATAAAATTCCAGTTTTCTCTCTATTATATCTCTTTGAATTCTTCTTACCCTATTCGAGGAAGCCCTTGATTTCCCTTGGTCCTTTAGAAGAACAAAAAAAAAGATTTTGGTTATTTACCATTCTTCGTTCGTAAAACTTGACTTATTCGTCTTAACCCTTACTTCAAAATAGGCCTAAAGAGTGGAATATAACATTTTTGGTGTGGTTTCTTGTTTGATTTATAGTTATTCAAACGAGTTCCTCAAACCACCTTTAGACAATTCCTCTGAAAAGCATTTTGCATATCTTCCTCAGTCTTTCAAAGCATCCACATTTCCATGATATACTGCATTTTTATCATTATTGTGACTTTCAGTATCCTAATAGTAGTTTGAGGACTTATCTTCCAAATTTTTTCCCAAAAAAATGTCCATTTCTTGGCTATTCTACTTTTTACCTGTTTACTGTAGCCATCATCTTTGCGACAATGCTTTGTGAATTAGTGAAGTTGTCCAGATTTTCGTTTAAGATGTATGCTTGAGGCGAAACTTTATTTAAAAGAATTCATTTTACATAGTTGTCATATATGCATTCATCACACATACATGACACATACCGTAGATAAATACATCAATCGATAAATCATAGAACTGTCATGCATATATAGCCCATACATACAAATATATATATATATATATATATATATATATATATATATATATATATATATATATATATATATATATATATATATATATATATGCGAATGTAAGTTTGATATGGGTATTATATACGCACCCCCACAATAGCTGCCATACATTTATAATTCGTACAATGCATGCTAGCATGTATTTATGATGTGTGTATAATACACACACGTACATATTATGCTTCGTGTGTGATACACACAAGTCACACATGCATACACATACATAATACAAACATTCATGCATGATTAGTTGTCGTACATGCATAATACATGCATCGAATCTAAAGGGTATTGGGTTGCAACTAATAAAGGAAACTATGGTATGGAGATGCGTCCTCAATGTTTGACATCAAAGTTGACACTCTTGCTTCGATGACATGGTTTTGAAAAACAGTTAGTGCTGAACACTTGTGAAGTTTGAAAGTATATCTTGGGTAGTCTCGTCTAAAATTTGAGTGTTTTTCATTCTTTCGACGGAAGTAAACTTTTTAAACATTAATATCAGACTTTTCATTGTGCTCAAATGCTGATGTAGCCTATTTTTCTCCGTTGACAATGAGACGCTAATATCGAGATTTAGCTAGCCCTAATTTGAGCCACTCAGGTTTCTCACGGAATTTCCTGGTTGGCTGAAAAACTATGAAAAATTCTGATTGGCTTGGTGCAAGTAAAATCTTAGTGTGAATAGGTTTAATAATAAGTAATTAGTAATTCCATAATTACATAATTACGTAATTCAATGCAGGTTTAGAAACAATAGGTGAATAAAGTTTAATATTAGCTTTAAAAGACAAGAACCTGAGAAAATTTTATCAATTAACAAAAGAGAGAAAAACCACCAAAAAGTATCAATTGATCTCGGTGAAAATCAATACATCAGATTGAGCATATCAGAGAACCCTACTGTAAGGATTTCAAGCTCTTATATACAAGTTGAAGGATTTTGCTGTTATTTTCCAAAGGAAAGATCATGGATGCGTGTTTTATGTTTTTGTTATGTTTTTCCCAGGGGTGACTGCATTTAACCAATGCGCCTAGGATATCGGGAGAGGATTCATTACATCGAAAATCAAATGTTCTAGTGTTTAGAGTGACCAATAGGTAGAAGGATAGCTAGCCCCCCTTCCACGTCCTCTCTACTCCAAAGTTGTTCAGTATAAATATTGTTAGCCTATAGCCATTTTATCTATCATAGTTGAAAGGTTGAGTAACTAACCCTTTGGGGATAGTATGACAACTTCCCCACCCCTACAGTTCCTATAGAAACGGCTTTAAGTTACAAAACTTACCCATTGTTTAATATTTTTAAACTATGATGGTATTGTCTGGAGGGATTCTTACAGAGAAGTTTTCATTGAGTGGAGGCAATTCATGAATGTTTCTTTAATCGTTGTTTGTTTGAAAAACGATAAGGAATAAACAAAAACAAATTACTTTAACTGAAAGTAAGGAACAACATTAAAAATCAAAACGAAAGGAAATCATTCCGTATATGAAGTGGTTGATCTCCTGCTCAATACCTTGCTTTTTACGCTAAAGTTTGACTGTTTTTGTCCCAATTCCATAGGAACAACTCCTGAAACTCAAGGGCCGTTTAATTTGAATTAGGAAGACTTTCTAAAAGTGCCAAAAAACGTTCTTGTGACGAGCACGGTCTTGAGGAAGAGGGCAACGCCTTTATATACGGAAGAATTTTTGTTTGCTTTGAGTTTTGATGTTGCTCCTTTCAGTTAAAAAAAAAATTATTATGAAAGAGTAATGGCTGTTTAAGAAACAGGCGACATAAATATATAAAATTTTTGATAAAATCTTCGTCGGGTATTCTTTTAAGCTGTTTTTATGTGACCACCTAAAAAATCTGAGAGACTTTTAAAAGAGTTAAAAAAACTTTTTTTTACCATTAAAGATTTCTTTTCAGTCAACATTGTGGTGCAATTTATTTTGGTCATGTTTGGCCTTGGGACAGAACGCCGAAGCTCACTCTGCCCTCGTGTTGAATCCTGACAAATCTCAAACAAGTGACCTTCTATGCTCATTCTCTGCACTATCTTAAAAAAGGCTAGGGAGATCAAGTTACAACTTCCATGGAGTTTCTTTTTTTTTGGGTGGAGGAGGTATTAGGTTTTCCAATTTAAACTTTGGGGAGAGAACAGCGAAGGATTAATTAGGTTTTGCCTAGAATTTACTAAAATTTTGGTAATCTAAGTCCTTGTGAGATTCGAAAGTATTTTCAGTGAAGTAGTAATATAAAGTGGAAGAAATTAAGTTTACCTAGGTCATTGTATATAAGTTTATACAGTATAATCAAACTCAGTATTTTTTTAGCTACTACATTATCGGCACTTACAGACAGTTCTTTCTCTTCCCATTTAATCTGCCATCAGCGGTCCAGTGTACATTGCCCTGGAACACGTATTTTGGCAGAAAGGTTCTCAAAATGCCTTTGAAACCAACTTGTGACTTCGAAACCAACTTTGAAATCAACTTGTAATTTCTAAAATCATCTAATATTAACATTACACTACTAATAACCAATTTCTGTATACTATATGTATTAGAATAAATTAATTTAAAATTAGATTCTTTAAAAGTTATTGTTACAAAGGTGAAGCCAAATTTTGTGTTTAAGAGAAATCTAACTTGCCTACTCGTGAAAAAAATCTAACGTCGCTTAAATTTCTTCTTATTTCAAGGTTCTCCGGGGCACTTGCATCTCGGTCCGTTTTTGTCTAACGGTTGAGATAGGGAATGATTTTACTGTCTAAATTTGTATACCAGGGTTAACAAAAGGGGGTACAGGTAATCTCAAGATCGGTTCGGGAAATTGAGTCGAAACTTTGGGAGGTTCTGTGGAGTCAAATAAATCTCAAATTTTGACTTGATGAAGGGGGCAGAGGTAAATCTAAAAACACTATGCGTATTTAACCTGTAACAATAACTTTATTTGCAATATCTTGAGACCAGCTTTAGAAATATAGCTCCAATTTCAGGTAGTGAAGGGAGGAGGAGGAGGAGACTTCAAATTTTATGCTGGAGGAGGGGGTGGCTAAATTTATGGTTTCCAAAGCATCTCATGGCCTTTGCACTAGAATCTTCATTGGGAATTACAACTTTGTAGCGAGGTAAATCCAAAGACACTATTGGGTACGAAGCTATGAACTTATCGTATGAGCAATATTTCTGAAATGGCCTGAGATATCATGTTAAAGCTTTCAGGGAATTTTATATGGACCAAGTTAGCCTGAAATTTATACTTATTGAGAAGGAGCAGGGGGAGAAGGGATTTTTTCGATTCACCCAGCTTTTTTGCACTATAACCCTTTCTGAGACTCGTGATCTATTCATGGTTAACTAGCATTGTACTAAACCAAGACAAACTATGTATTGCTGCCTGATGAAAATATCGTATCTGCTTTATCTTTGGGGATCAAGCTGAAAATTTTGAAGGAATGTAAGGGAAAGGATTTAAAGATCTGGTGTCGAATCTATTTAAAATTTTAGCTCTATTAGCCCCTATTGGACTAAAATCTATTTGCAGTGAAGCTGTTTTTAGAACAAGAGAAACCATGCTAACCGTTTTATTAACGTGCCGCATCTGTAATATCTCCAGAACAGTTTGGGAATTGAGTTAAATTTTCAATGGGATTTGTAGGACCAAGTAAACCTTGAATCTTGGACAGAGGTAGATATAAAGAAAATATGTTTTCTTGTTATCAAACTGGTAAATCTGAAATATTGGGAACGACAGGTGAGGATTGAGCTGAAACTTTGGAGCATTAGGGGGGGGGAGGAGGCAAGAAGTCTTCAAGTTTTGTGTTTATTCAGATGTAATGCAAAAAATGTATGCCTCCTTTCTACTTAAAACATTTGAATAGTTTGCCTAAATTGAACTTTGAATCTGTTTACGTGAAGTAGTTAGATGAATTAAAATAACTCTTATGGACAGAAATAAACATTAAAACTCGAGAGTGGCCTCAAAATTATTTCGTAAGACCCTTATTTTTATGTAACCTAGCTACTTCACTTTGAGTGGTTTTGATTGTTCCCGGCCAAAAAGGCTAAATAATTTGAGATACACAAAAAGACTAAGTCATATTCTTTCTTCTATGCAATAAGCTTTGAAATGACATTCGCAAGTTTCTTCGCCAGGTAGGTTCTTGCAATGAAAATAGATTCGAAACTAATGTTGGATGCATTAGTCTGTGACCTCCAAAATTGTGTTCGCCTCAGATAGGTATACAACTTCCACGGCTAGATAGACTTGAATGAAAGCTGAGTATTTTGAATATTGGTTTCATCTATATGTTACGCCTGAAACTATGTCAACAAGTTTTTTTTTTCTCTGACTGTCTTGTTTTTCTTACATGACATGCAGCTAAAACGAAGTGAATTAAAAAAAACAACGAAGGGTAATTAAGACACGGCTATATTAAGAAAAAAAATGTTCGATCGATTTGTGACGCCCAAAATAGGCCCAAATATGGTCTATCCCCCATCAGTTAATAACGTTATGATGAAGGATGCTGGGACATACAAACCTAAGAAAAAAAAAATTATTTTTAAGAAAAGTGGGTGGTATTAATTCGTGAAATGGTTTAAAAATAGATTAGACAACCTTTTTCTCCGATTGGTCTGAAATTTTCACAGCAACTAGAATATTCAGATTAACCTTAACGAGAACAATGAATTTCGGAAGAAAAACGTGGTTTTATCCACTATTAGCCAGAAAAATTGAATTTTTTTTGTGCCAATCTGATTTCAGTTGTCAAGCCTTGTGAACACCTCAATTAAAACTCCAGGACGAAGAGAGCCTCAATTGAGGAAAAAATTGAGGAAGTAAATCGGGTTGGATTGATTTTTGACGTCCTTTTTTCATTAATACTATATTTTTATTACAGACAAGTATCTTTTTGATAATGACAGAGACCTGTAATTTTAAAGAAAAAAATCCATAACAAAGTAGATCATTAAATGACTATTTAAATGAAACGGAGGATTAAAATACGCGTTTATTTAAAGGTAGCCACAAGATGAAGGTTAGGATGGCTTACGAACCGTAGGACAAAAATCACGCAGATTTTCATTTGGTATGATAATAAGGCCTCCCCATGTACCCCCATGATTCCGAACATGGGGCGCAGGCCCTACCGATTAAACATGGTAATATTTTGGTGGGTTATGGGCATAACGTGCATCCTTTGGTCGACCATACTTTAGAGCCGTATAAAAGCTAGATAAATGACGTCACACTCGTGTAAAAGGTGTATAAGGTGTTGTATTTAGACACTATTTTTCAATAAGTATAAAATATGCCTGCAGGAAGATCGAAAAAAGATACCCCAAACTAATGGCCTTTGAAGCTTACTTGAAGCATACTCCCTTCAGGTGTATGCTTCAGGTAAAATTTGTACTTGCAAAATTTAAATATTATGAGGAGGGCATCATGATCATAGAAATGCCTTGGTGTGGCATTGCCCAAAATGAAATGAGACTGATTTATCTAAAATATGCTAGTAAATCCATTATCACAGATGTGTTATACAAAGCTACTGTTGATCGAAAACTATGACTGAAATGTCAAATTTTGTCTAACATTTAAATTACAATCCAATATTTTGATTCTTAAGCAGAAAATCTGAAAATTTTTCAAATATTCTTAATGTTAACCAACGATAAAACTATGTTGATTAAAAGCGAACGAATTTAAACTAAAAGATGGGTTTTTTTTTAAAGAGCAGTTTATCAAAGAAAAGTAGAGAGCCATATTAAATTACAAGACGAGTAAACGCAAGCAGACGAGACGAGCAAAAATAAAGGACTGTAATAATTCAAACTTGAAACTGGTGACTATTACCATCAATGAATAAATGAAACTTAATTTTAACATAAATTAAAATTAATAATGACATCTAACGTCAAGATAACAGTTACTGCTATAGATGAATTAACACATCCTAAAACTAGCGGAAATCAAAATGAATAATCAAGTCAAACTTGAAACGACCAGAAATTTAAAAGAGTCTTGCTTCCGCCCTAAATCTTTTAAAGGCCATTTACGCTTTATTGAAAACCAAATATAATAACATGTTGAACAGTTGTAACACAGAAAAATCAAGAATTTCTGGAATTTTCAGGAATTAGTGCAACCTTCTATCCAACAATAAGTTCGCTTCTATTAGTTCTTTTCAGTCATTTTGATTATTATGGTAATCTGATTGTTTCTTATTTTTTTTTATTTCTGGAAAAATAAAGCCATACTGTGCAAAATATATGTCGTTTTCAATAAAACACAAACGACACCCAAACTGTTTTAAGGATTTGAGAAGGATGATTAGTTTTATCACTTTTATTTTCAAACCATGATTAATCTTCTGCCATACATTTGTATTGTTGTGTTGCTGTCGATTGTTGGAAAAATAAATGACACACAGTTTGAAATACATATCGAAACCACTAAACTTTTATGCTTAGATCATACATATCAGCTTCAGATCCTTTATATCAGCTTCTTTATATAAGTTTCAGATTATCATTGATCATTATATCCGCTTCAGATTTTATCACCTTCAAGGATTTTATCTACTTAATATCATTTTTTTATATTTACCGTAATTTTCACTTTTGGCCTTCTGTGCTTATTGTATTTTATATATCACATCTTCCATGGTTTATAGAAGGAATTCTTAAAATTCTAAGACAATGGGTAAAAAAAAGTGTCAAACAGATTGGGCCATACATAAAATGCTTCCAATCTAACTGTTGTGGAAGAGTTACATGGACCTGATTGCGTATGGTCTAATTGTAGGCCAGGTAAATGAAATAGATAATAAATTCTCTTAAGTTTTGAGTCAGTAAATTATCTGTGCTGATTCAAAAGGTGTTAGTGAAATTTTTCTTCGCCGCTTGGATTTACAACTTGTACCCTCAAACCAAGCCAAAACAATCGATTAGTTTAAATCAGCTTCTCTCATATGTTGGTTCTCAACTTGTTTTCAACAAGTTGTGTATCAACTTGCTTTTTTCCAAAATGTACTCTCTTCTCACTCACATTGTTAGTTAGGAAATAGAGCTTTTACTCTCAAAATCAGTTTTGTTGTATCTTCTATGCATCAAAAACAAAAACCTTTTTTGTGTACAATCACCTATTTCTTAATAATAGTTACTTGAATTACTGTAACCAATATTCTTGCCGTAATCTCCAATCGTTGAACAAGTTTATGAGATCTGGTGTTCTGCTCCTTTTCTAAAGGATTTAAAGACGGTATATCTATACGTTACTAACAGCTTGCTTTGACATGGTTCACACCTCAAATCGTTGAGTTGAAAAACCCGACTTTTCGACCTTATGATTTTACATTGCTATCCAATTTTCTTATAATTTTCCTACTCTAGTATATATTATTTATTTTTTCTTTTACCTTTTTATCTAAAAAATGAGAGTATTATTGCAATATATTATATATTTTATTATTATTGCTCTGCTTGCATAAATGTATACATTATTTATAAAAGTGTTTATTTTTATTAATTCTTATATTTTAAAAATATATATTTATCTTCGTTTTTGCTATGTTTTATGTCTTTTATTACTAGTTCTTACATTTTCTTGGAGATATTTGTATATTGATAATTGTTATTTTCTTATAGCTTCTAATGTTATGTATGAACAAGCATATCGACTTAAAACAGAGACTGAAGCCAATAGTCGTAGCCTCAGTCAAAAAGTGCAGTGCTTATTGCTCACGATGACTTGCTTGGAATTGGTACATGCCTCAAATACTTGGGTTGAAAGACCAGACCTCAGAAAAGGCATTTTGGGTCATGAGAGGAATGTCGAGGTATAATCATTGCTTTCTTTTCTCTTGTGTTTGGTCCTTGACATCTCATAAGTTTTGACAAGTTTGGTAACACTTTTTGATTTGTTTTGATTTTTTTGAGTGTTTTTAACTTTTTTTTTAGGATGACCGTAGGGGGAGTGTGATTGAAATCTATGAAGTTTTTATGCCATCCTATTTCAACTTTGGAAAAGAACCCTTAACACAAAAAAGTTAATATTAACGAACTTTGCTATTATATCTGATATGTTTAGTTTAATTGACGTGGTCTTTTAATTTTTTATCGTTTACTCCCTCCCCCAGCACTGTTTCCGAAAGAATTCCTGCGGAAATAAGTCTGGTGCAGCTTTCATCGCACAAAAAGTATATAAATGTCGATCGAATGTGTGTGTGTGTGTCCTTGTGCGTTGGATTGTGCCTATACTTGCGTATCAATATATGAACTTGTATGGTATGTGTTTTCATACTCCCCGTCTAATCCTGATTAGTAAATAAGAAGACGAATCCTCGTTTCTATCATAAAATTTCTTCGAAAAGAAGCATTTCAGAACCGGAGTCAAAAGGCCCATAACCCATTGCACATGCCCCCATCAACATGCAACAATTAAAGTAAACGGCTTGCACATGAATAAGTAAACTATCAAGAGAAAAGGGTGGAATATTGAGGAACTATTCACTCTCAGAAATCCTGTACACTGGATTGCGCATGCCAAGCGTGGTGGAACTGTTCGAACTGTACCAAGAATGGTGGAATTGTGCCAAGCGTGGCAAAATTCTGCCAGGCGTGAGGAAACTATGTCAAGTATGGTGAATGTTTGCTAAAGAACGATGTGACGTCAACCATCACAGCCAGTTGGGAATGTACGTTACACACTTATTGAGTTAAATAATTAAAAATTAACCATCCAGTTTAAAACTTGAGATGAACAAGAAAAAAGTCCTATAATAATCCAAATTTAAACGATCAGAAATTACTGTCAAAGAATAATTGAAATCAAAAATAAGCCAAAATGAAGATAAAAATCACATCAAAACTAAAAGTAACGGTACTTATATATATGAATAATTAAATTTTGTTGATCAGTCCAAAGTCGATAATAAATCCCGCCTTTGAATAAAAACTGCTGAGGAAGAGAGCCATTGAATTCCTACGATGCTTTCTCCCTCTCAAAATTCAAGGTTGAATCGTCTTCTTGGAGCTGAGAAAGTGCTCCAGATCTGGTTTCTAAAATTAGTCCCTTGTTGTTGGGGTTAGATTGATCTGTGGCAGAAAATGAGGCAGACTAGTGATCTCTGTCTGAGGGATCGTTTGTCCCGAGCTAAAACATCTTGTGGTTTTTTCACTGATGACATCGCAGGGCTCAGAATCATACAGAACCACAGTCGGCGCTTTATGGAGCTCTGGTTCTAAGCTGAGACAACTATGATTTCTTGATGATCTCTGCCTGGCTTGAGCTCTACCTGGACGTTAATCGGAAGCACCTTTTCTTCGAATCTCGTAAAAAAATTTCCCAGCAGAATTTTTTGGAGTAATGTGGGGCAGATCCCTGTTTCAGTCAGTACATCAAGGATTATTCTTTTGTGTTTCATAAGCTGTATCGTCAGAAGCCTGACGGATCATTCTATTTTGCGGCCCTCCGTTTTTACGTATTTCAAAGTTTTCCCAGGGATGGTGGTAAACTCTCTTGACCCGGCTTTAATGAGTCGATCATTAAAGGTAGTATTTGCGCATCGCAGCGAGCCTTTATAACATATCCTGACTTCGGTTTTGATAGCTTTTCCATCAGATCAGTTGCATATACCCTTTCCCTTTTTGGCTCTTTGGTTTTTCGTTTACCTCCCCTGCATTCCTCTGTTGCATGTGACGTTGAGTTAGGATGGCAATAGTGACGTTTTGGTCGGCGCTTGTGTGGTTTGCCCTCAGGACATCGCTTCAAGAAATCTCTTTCTTGTTTTCTTTCCTCCTTTCTGCTTAAGGATTTACTTCCGAACAGAAATCCATTTCTTTTTTTTTATTTTTCTGATTTCTGTTTAGGGGTTCAGTTCCGAAAAGAAATTCACTTTTTGTTTTTCGTTCTAGTTTCTGTTTTTTGTTTTACTTCCGAACAGAAATCCAATTTTTTTAAATTCTGATTTCTGTTTATAGTTTAACTCCTAAAGAGAAATCAACTTTTTTTATTTTACTTTTCTGATTTCTGTCTACATATTCAATTCCAAACAGAAATTCACTTTTTATTCTTCGTTCTAATTTCTGTTTTCGGGTTTACTTCCGAACAAAAATCCACTTTTCTTATATTCTGGTTTTTGTTTACCGGTTCAGTTCCAAACAGAAATTCACATTTGTTTTTCGTTCTAATGTCTGTTTTCGGGTTTAGTTCCGAGCAGAAATCTCTTTCTTGTTTCTTGCTCATTCCTTTTTACGGGTTTACTACATAACACAAATCCACTTTTGGTTTTGTTCTAATGTTTGTTTTCGGTTTCACTTTCGAACAGAAATCCCCTTCTTGTTTTTTCTTCATTTCTGTTGACGATTTTACTTCCAAACAGAAATCCACTTTTATTTTTGTTTTAATATCTGTTTTCGGGTTCACTTCCGAACAGAAATCCCCTTCTAGTTTCCTCTTCATTTCTGTTTACAGGTTTACTTCCGAACGGAGATCCTCTTCTTGTTTTTCTTTTTGTTCCTGATTTCTGTTTACGGGCTTGCTTCTGAAAAGAAGTCCACTCTTTTTTTCTGATTTCCGTTTACGGGTTTACTTCTGAACTGAAATCCATTTTTTCCTTTTCATTCTGATTTCGGTTTACGGGTTTATCTCCGAACAGAACTTTCTCTTTTTTTCTTGCTTTTTTTCTCTTGCTCTTTTCTTGTTTTACAGTTTCGAGTTCTAATTCTGGGTTCTTCCCGATTACACGTTCATAAGTTAAGCCCTTGTAATTTTACGTGTTGCGCTGGCGGACGACAAGGAGACGAAAAAGCATTCGAGGGAAGCAGGAGCTCCAAGGACTGACTTCGTCCCTTACCACACAATGTCAAGAACCAAGCATAGTTCTGAAGGGGAAGATCTAGAGAAAACGCTCAAGATGGAACAAACAGTCTTGTAGTCGTTGCTAGAAGCCTTCCAGCATTCAGTGGCAAAGTCGACAAAAGCCTTGGTGGAAAACCACAAGAAAGCATTAGGAGAAGCTTTAATGGTTGAGCGAAAGCTGAACGGAGTAACTCTCCACGGAAGGCAAAACCTATATGAAATTTTAGTTAAATCCAAAGACGGAAAGAGGGTAGTTGATTGCAAGATTTGACCCTTATTAACGAAGTGAATTAAAAACATTTGAAAATCATTTGATAGTTGCCAGTATTTAGCAAAACGAGAAAACGTGGATTTCGCTGAGTGTTTTGTTGCTTCTGAAGAAATTCATTTTGGAGGGGAGAAATTCATTCAATTCATTGATAAAAAGCCTTTAGCTGTGGTCCGGGATATACCCCATAATTATTCAAGAGCTGATTTGGAGGCCTCAGTGGAAGGACTTATTAGTGCTAGTCAAATCGGCGACTCTCGTACTTTTCACCTCGAGTTCGTCGACAAAACCGCTCTGAATGCGGTTCTGGAGTCGGGAATCCGTATTGGATATGAAATTTTTCGCGCTAAGCCCTTTCAATCCATTCCGCGTCGATGCTTTCACTGTCAAAGTACTGATCACCTGATTGGAGCTTGTCCCAGCTCACCAGCACATCCCAAGTGTTCCAGATGTTCTGGCCCTCATGTGAATTCCAAGGAAAACCCTTGCCAAGCCTCACCAAAATGTGCAAATTGCACTATGGAACACGTAAGTTTTAGCCTGAAATGCAAAGTTCTCCGATCGGCTCTCAACAACGCTAATAAATGAATGCTCAAACTCCGTTTAGCTTTGTTTCCCTTAATATTAATGGTACAAAAGACAAGGATCTACTGATAAGTGAGCTACTTGAAAATGATATTGTGTTTCTACAGGAGCACCTTCTCTCTAAAGTGAATGTTGATAGCCTAAAGCGTTCTCGGACCCATTATACCTTCTTGAGAGCCGCCCAAAAAACCCGTGGAAGACCATCAGGAGGTCTGGCCATCTATTTCAGACACAAGACTCAGCCGATATTATTGCAAAGCGACGCTAACATCTTAGCGATAAAATGTGGTGATACCGCATTTATAAACATTTATTTCCCCTGTAATAAAAAGACTGTGCAGTCATTGTCTAGTTTTTCACAAGCATGTAATCGCCTACGAACACTACTTAGCGACCTTTCAAAACAAAATACCAAATGGGTTCTCGCCGGTGACATGAACATTGACTTATTATCTAATTCCGACCGATCTGAAATCTTTCTCGAATCACTACCTGGAGGATTCCATCTTGCTGATAAAGATCTTCTATTTACTTATATTCACAATCGTGGTGGTCTTACTTCCAACCTTGATCATGTAATTGTCTCAGATTCAACTCTACTTTCATCAATAGTTCATGTGGAAGACTCTAAAATCGACGACGATCATTTACCAATCACGTGCCAACTATCTTGCTCCATGGCGACCTCTGTGCAACGTAACTCTCCCAAGTGGTTCTCAAAGTTAAATTGGGAAAATACCAATGTTCCACTTTATGTATTGACATTGTCCCAGTTATTATCATCTATTAAAGTGCCTTTCCACTTATTGCAAACATCTGTATCTGCAACTTCAACGCGGATAGATATCAACTCGTATTATCAGCAAATAGTGTTCTGTCTAAAGTCTGCCGCTAAAACAGCTGTACCCTCCGAGTGCGTGCGAACGGGTACTCGCAATCCCTTTTGGAAAGTTGATCCTAAAGTGAAGATAGCTAAACAAAAAGCTAAGTTCTGGCTCCGTATGTGGATAGCCTGTAATCGTCCTTCTTCTGGTTCAGTACATCAAATAAAACAGAAAACCAAACGAGAGTACAAATATTCCCTGCGTAGAGCGAGACTGAATGCCTGGGATGGTCCTTGTGACAAGAAATCCTGGGATCGTGTTATAAACAGTGTTAAGTGTTCACCTCCAATTAATTCGTCTCTTCGGCTATGTGACTTCGTTTCTTATTATAAAAATATTTTGCTTTCGTTTAATATTAATCTCCAAAATCATTTTACAAAGCTTGTAAACTCAATCCTCCCAATTCGTATCAACCAATCTCAAGTGTTGTCGGTGGAATCTGGTGTTATACTCCGAGCTCTTATGCAAGTGAATAAGTCTGAGTCTCTTGATAGTGATGGTCTTTGCTTCAAGTTTTTTGCTTATGATTGTCCTGAACTGCTGAAGCATTTGCAATTATTGTTTCAGATGTGTTTGGCACAGTCCGTCGTGCCAGATAGTTTTTTGTCCGGTTGTATATCTCCCATAGTCAAGAGGGGTAAGGACCCCAGTGCTTGCTCTAATTATCGTCCTATCACTGTGTCTTGTTTTGTTAGTAAGCTATTTGAATATGTACTGCTACCGGCCATTAATTCCAAGTGCAATTTTACTCCCTTCCAGCTTGGTTTTAGAAAAGGTATGGGCTGTTTTCAAGCTCACCATATTGTGGGTAGGCTAATGAAACAAGCTGTTGCTCAAAAAAGTCCCCTGTATTGTTTGACTGTTGACATATCTAGTGCTTTTGATAATGTAATTCATTCAAATGCTTTGTTTTCTCTAGCAGCCTCGGGTGTTAACCTTTCTATTGTTTCCGTGCTTAAGTATTGGTATGCTAATTCTTCAGTTAGGGTGAAGTGGAATGGTACGGTAGGGGAGTATATTTCTGTTAAAAAAGGCGTTAGGCAAGGTGCCGTGTTATCCCCGAGCATTTTTAAATGTGTTTTAGCTTCGTGTCTCCAACGTCTTCAACCGTCAATTTTTTACAATGATAATTTAGGCATTAGTCACGTTGCATATGCTGATGATGTTCTGCTTCTTAGCCGGACAAAAAATAGTCTAATTACCAACTTCTACCGGCTTTCAGCCGCACTATCCACAGTAGGCCTTTCAGTTAATGCCTCCAAATGTGAGTTTTTGTGTTTTGGGAGTCCTCCACCAGCATCACCTCTTTGCTTGGGTTCTTTAACTATACCATGTTCAGCAAGTATTAAATGGTTGGGTCTCTCTTTTTCCACGTCACTTTCGTCTACTTGCTCCGCTATTACGTCCAGCGTGCTGAAAAGTATGCGGGTTGGATACGCGAAAATTTCACCAAATCGTGGTTGGTATAACCGAAATGGACTATGCCGTCTTTATTCTAGTTTTTGTGCCCCTGCTGTTTTTTATCTTTCTGGTTTTGCTTTCCTCCTTCGCAAGAAGGATACAAAGAAAATACGCTCAGGATATTTTAAGTATTGCAAGTATTTGCTGCGTCTGCCTCGGTGGTATCGGAATCATACAGTCGTCTCTAAATTTGACATCGTTGATGCGCCCTCGCGACTGAAACATTTATCTAAAGATATATGTTTTAAAACTCGGCAAATGGTCGGTGTTTTTGACCCTCTTTGGCCATTTTTTGATTGGAGGTAATTTATTTATGTTGTATGTCGTTATGCTGCTATGTTATTTATGTTGTTATGTTTTTTGTCTTGTTTTTTCTTTTTTTGTGTGTTTACTCCACAGTTTAATGTACTTTGTGGGTTATAAATAAATTATTATTATTATTAATTGAAGTTTATGAGCTTTCAGATTTGAAAAAGGAATACGATATTACTGTTGCCCAACTTAGCCTACTTCAGTTAATGGAGAGACAAGTTCTGAACCCTAATGTACCGTCCTCAGCCCAAGAAACTGTTGCCCAGTTGGTAAATATGAAGGGCTATGAGCTTGCAATCTCTGTTGCCAGAAGGCAAGCAAAAATATTAAACAAACAATTTTGCTTTGGATCCAGGGGTGGGGTTTTAGATCGATTTGTGCTTTATGCCTTAGGCTTGCGGTTTCTTTCATTTATTTATATACTCTATATTATAAATTATAAAATGATACATGTTATGATATAGTCTGACGTAAGCCTGCTGGTAGGCTGGTTAATTTATTTTTAGGTTCTTAGGTTTGAATTATCGTTTATAGGTTGTTCTGTTACGATTTATTTGCTATTTGCGAACAAATATGTAATTTTACAAGACTCTAATTTCTTTAAAAATACAAAGACTGGCCAATTAAAGGAAACGTAGGAGAAGTCGAACATAAAATAATACCAGTAGTCACCGAAACTAAAAAAGAAAATTTTGTAACAATTTGTACATAGAAAGAATCTGCTTTTCATTTTGATTCCAAATATTAAAAATTTATTAAGAATATTTAAAAATATTAGCGTAAAGGAATGTGCCTATGTTTTGTAAAAGTGGGAAACTCCTCCCAAAAGGAGGGGTGGCCGAAAACATAACCAGCAAATTCAGTATATCTGAGAAAAGCAGCTGAGGTTTCCAGTCTTAATGTATTAAAAGCAGCTTTTCTTATTTTTCGAAAAGAATGGTTACGGAGGCCATCTATCTATCTATATATCTTTTTATCTATATATATTTTTGTCAGAGTGACTTTATTGCCCCAGTGGTTGTAGAATCTCGATTTCTTGTTCGAATAGAAATTCAACGTTCATTTCACGAATCAAAAATTCAACAAATCAAATTCAACGAATCATTTGGAATAACCGTGTTGTATGGGTGGAATTGGTTGACAGTTCTCTTCTTATTGGAGAAAAATTATACACTAAAAGGCGAAAGGCTAAGGGCTCTTAGCCTTCCAGACTACAGAGATTCAAAGTTTAGCTCCCAAAAGTACGCTGTAAGCCCTAGCTTTCAAACTTCTTGCGGGATGTGTTTCAGTGAATTATTGAGAGGGATGTTTATCTCCCGATCTCAATGAATTTTGAGGAATATATTTTTACTAACTTCTGAGGGATTGGGGGCTGATGGGTGAAAAGTTTCAATTTTAAAATTTGTCACGCCTAAAAGTACTCTTTTCCTTGAAACATTGTGGTACAAAGTTTAAACGTTAGTCTGAGGACCAAAGAACTCAAGGGTTCTAACCACCCTGGTGTTTAGGAAGATCCTACGTATGAAATAGAGAATTAACCGAAACTGATTGAATCAACAAATTTTCAACTCGAAGTCCCTTCAGTCCCCTATTCTGTAGTCTGTAGACTAAACTATTCCGTTATTTTAGAAGCGAATGTTCTAAAAAAAAACGTTTGTATAATTTTTTTTTCATATTTGCGTACAATGGAATTTTCTGCTCAAATTTTCAGCTGAGAAAGGCAATTGGCAAACAGAACACATGTGATTCCAACTGACACTATTTTTTTTATTCTAAAATGCTTTCAGTAAAGCGCTTGTCAAATTATAGTAAGGATTGAGTGGGACGTGTTTCCTTCATGTATAGGGCAATTTCTTGTCGTTTCAGGTTCTAACGCACTGTTTACAATCATTAAAATAGGTTCCTTCTTTTCTTGTTATAGTTGTTTCATGCTTCTATTTTTGCCCTTTCTTTGTCTGTTTTGTTTTCTAGTTTCGTTCAATGATTCACTCATTGTGTTGTTTTCAATTTATGAAAAATGACCTTAATTAATGATGTTTTGATAAGATTAACTTAAAAAAGTTTAAATTGAAAATAATAGGTCATTTATATGAAAATCTGTAAAAAAAAACTATAAGAAACAAGAAAAAATGATAATACTTTATATATTATATTACTTAGTTTACGTTATTTATTTACTGTATCTTGATTATGAAATCGAAAGAGCTTCTTGTGAATTGGTCTGCACTTCCATTTTTGTGTTTTATTCTTCCTCCTTTTTGTATGCAATGATTCATCTTGTATTATTTGCTGTTTTTTTTTTGTATTGGTCATTCGTTATTGTATTTGTGATATATTTTATTTTTAGTATAGTGTAACGGCAAATGTCCCAGTGGTTTATTTTGCTACTGTCTAAATTAATTATGATTTTACTTAATTATTCATTTCTTCGCAGGTTTGACATCAAGACAACTATCGTGATTGATGCCCTGACATCTGACTACGTAAATCTGTTGAGGTCGCTCAAGAATGATTTTACTGGAGAAAGTGAAACTCTTCATTTCATACGATTGAACAATCCTTCTGGTTCGTTTTAATTTTTGTGGGTTTATTATTATTATTGTTATTATTACTTAATGTTATTCATTATTATTATTATTTAATGTTACTTTGTTGATCTAGAAATAGTTTTCGGAAACTGATTTCAAATTATGTTATAAATGTTATTTTTGGGGCTCGGCTTATTCCCTTTCCTTCGCAGGAAATTCCCACCCCCCTGTAATGTCCCTCCTGAAAGATCCATCAAAGCTAAGAACTGCGCAGTCAAAAGGAAATTAAGACAAATAAAAAGTACAAAGAAAAGTATAATTGTGCATCAGCTATTGTGAAGGAAGGACGGTGGGCCATTGTTAAGTTGGGAGGAGGGATGCTAGATGCCTAAAGGATATGCCCAAATTGGCTATATCTGTATGAGCTTCTGATGAACTAGGACGGGGTATTGGGGAGGCTGGGGGAGGGGAGAATCTTTCATCACCCTTAATTTAGGCTAAGCTTAAATAAGGGTACTGTAAAGAGATATCTCCCTTCTTATTGCAGAAAAATATCTCTAACCTCTATATTAAAGCTTCATTTAACTAATATAATTTGCTTCGTAATTCATAAAATTGGATGCCGGTGTCCCCCTACAAATCCCCCCCCCCCCCCATAGAAAATTCCCCCATACGCAAAATTGAGCAGGCATAGAGAAAGATCAAAATAAGTACCGCACAATTTCAATCAAATATTCTAAGGGGTATTCAAAGGACCAGATATCAAAATCAATTTTAGGAGAGGGACTGGCTAGTTGTCAATCACTTCTGACTTTAAATAGAGGACTAGAACTCTCAATTTCTGATCAAATGAGCATTCTCAGAAGTTTATATATTTACGAGGGGGGTGTTGGGGATGAGAATGGGGCATCCCTCTCCTATATGAAATAAGTTCTGCTCGTTTTGGGTTTAATATTATTTTTACTTTCATAATAAAGGTGTAGACAAATATTTCTAGAAGTCAAAAGATATTATACATCAATTTCCCCCTACACCTCTCCTTCCTTAGAACTAATTATGTATTTATCTGAAGGCTCAGTGAGAGTTAGGATCTTTTTGCATTGAAATCTACCTTTTGAGGCACCTGCCTTTCCCTAACAATAAAATGATCAGAGAACTCTACTCTAGAGGTTTATAGCTCTTTTCTAAAAAAATTAGAGCTTTTTTTGTGAAAAATATCACTGATGTTTAACCAACAGATGGGAGGGCAAAGAGCCCCCTTCTCATATCCCTAGTTTCCCTAAAGACATCCCAATAAAAATGTGAAACAACTATTTAGTTCATCATATAATGGTCCAATTAGTATGCCGGGAAGGGGGGGGGGGGCTAGTTATATATGATCTTTTTCTTCTTAAAATGAGTACAAGAACTTCTGTTTTCTTTTAATGAGCTCTGTCTAGGGTTTCTATGACCATCCCTTCCATATGAAGTACCTCTGGTAAAAAAATATTTATAATGATGCATTGAAGCTTTATGGCCATTTGCTATAGGCAACGACAGACCGTCTCCTACTGATATGGTTTGTTTCCTTCACGTTTTTTCCTCAGAAAATTTTTCCCCTGTCCTAGAACCCCATCTGATATATGGTCCTTTGCAACGCTTAAGGACGTCTGGTCAAGGTTTCAAGGCTCCTTTTTTTTGAATAGTTGAAAATATCAATGAATTTACATCCAAGAATGACCTAACCTCCACAACGCCTGGGATAAGGACTGAAAATTATGTCAAATGTCAATTCTTTGTAGGTATAGTTTAGAGTGGAAAGGGTGGGGGGAGGTTTAGTCTTAGGAGTGTATTGGAGTCAGTCTTTAGAATCGTTTTTTTTTGGAAAAAAATAATTATTTTGCTATGGAAAGGGGGAGGGGTTAGTGGCCTAAAGTCTTTCCTGACCAATTTTAAACTTACAGTCGTAAGCCCTTGGGCCAAGGGGACTAAGTAAGGTATAAGGAAACTATTTAATGATCGGTTCCTTTGAAACTGGTCCCTCCTCTTATAGCATGGGCTCCAAAAAGGGCCGAATCTTTCCAATTTGCCTTAAACTTACGTGAAACTTTTGGCTAAGGGGTCCTAATGCAAAAGGGAGTAGATATTTATATCCCCTCAAAATGCAGCCCAAAAAAGTGTCAAAAACTTTTTTTTCTCATCTATTTCTAACAGAAAGGACTATTTTATAAACTTAAAAGGGGGACTGTTCTATTAAAAGTTGAAAGTTCTTCTATCCTTTTCAAAGGCCGAAAGCTACTAGAAGGTATTACACCTCCCTCTCTCTTCCTTTTCTGAAATCTGGCCTTCCTCTAATGCGTTTGATATCGAATGAGATTTTGAGATATCTGTCTCATTCGAAAATCTCCAAATGTCTGTTAAGTTTGTCTTTGGAGTTGATACCAGTCCCATAACCGCAATGTTAAACTTTATCTTATTCTGCAATGATAACACAAAAAAAGTATTAAAATAGATTGGTATTGCAAAAACAAATACTATGAGACATTCTACAACACGTATTTGGCCTACATTTTGGAATATTGGTAAAATATTCCATAATCTCTTCCTTTCTTTTTTTTTATTCGTAGTATTTTCTCTGTGCCTGCTTAATCTTTGAATTTGGGATAATTTTCAGTGGGGTTGATAAGCCTAGCACCGTTGTATTGATCCAGTTTTTAAGAAATGGTTAATCCGGGTGGATTTGATCTCCTAATCTAGAGAGTCTTTTGTTTCTTTTTGTTTTAGCGCAAAAAACCTAGATTAAAGCTCAAATTTAGCTATTAACAGCAAGCCTGGTGATTTCGCCTCAACTGCCATTTCATATTTAGATGTTAGTTGGGAATTTGTCAAACTGTAAGCTCCCCCAACTCAAATCAGTCTACAGTGATAAATACCTATATTGATGTTCCTTTTTGATAATAATACAAATAAAATGGAAAAATAAATGTCACTCAGTAACTTCTGAAGAGAACCAACAGAAAATGAGCTAGGTTGTTTGTTGTACAGCTGCGTACGCACCAACCTGTTTCAAGCTTCACTCTTTACTCCCTTCTTTAACTTTCTTTTCTACTGTTTATTATGACCTCTTCTCGACCCATTCGTAGATGTCCTCCCTTTTATTTGGTCCGTAGATGGATGCCCGAAAAGCCCAATTCTATCATACACCTATCATAACTCATCCGCAAAAAGGTAATCGAACCACATTTTCACTGCCTATCATTTGATATATGGTTATTCAAAAAAGCATCTGAACTTTTCCTTAGACAATTCCAAAAAAAATCAAAAAACGATTGGTGAGGGTGGGTGTTAGAGGGTTTTTAACTGCTTTGGAAGACCAGTTTACGAGTCTGAAATTAATTTAGTTTTTAGGAGAAATAGTGTTTTATATGCGTTTTTACGACCAGTTTACGAGTTGCAGAAATATTTTGGAGGTGGGGGGGGGTCAAAGTCTAAAATATCACCCTACATTCGGAGGTAACCGCCCTCAACATCCCTTTGTGAACTTCAAGCATCTGAACTTTTCCTTAGACAATTCCTGTGGAAAGTAGCTAGAAGGTCTTCCTCGCCCTTTTGAATTGCCCATGTTTCAAGCTAAACTTGACAACTGCATTTTTGCTTCTTCCAGCAACCCAGTTATACTTTAGAAATTATCTTCCTGTTCTTGCAAAGTTTTCAACTGTAAAAGATACTGTTCTCCTTGGCTTCTCCTTTTTACACCTTTTCTGCATCCACTGTTTTTGCTAATAATGCTGCCTAAATAAGTGAAGCTGCCCATTCCTTGGTCGTCTCCTGGCTCTCTTCATCACCTCTTCATCCACATTTAGTCCTAGTTGCATGACTTGGTCTTCTTAACATTAGCTTTAGATTTCAAAGTTTCAAACAGTTCGTGGTAAGGAACTGTAGTAAGGAGCGATCCGGCTCAATAGTAACCAAAACTCTAAAAAATTGAATTTTGATATCAATAGCTACATCAAAAGAATCGCATTTTAATGATGATTTTAAATATATAACTTTCATCAAGTTTAGTCTTACCCATCAAAACTTACGAGCCTGAGAAAATTTGCCTTATTTAGGAAAATAGGGGATAACACCTCCTAAAAGTCGTATGATCTAAACGAAAATGACACCATCAGATTCAGCGTATCAGAAAACCCTACTGTAGAAGTTTCAAGCTCCTATCTACAAAAATGTGGAATTTTGTATTTTTTGCCAGAAGACAAATCACGGGGTCATCCCCGTGATTTTTTTTTCAGGGGTCATCGTATCGACCAAGTGGTCCTAAAATGTCGCAAGAGGGCTCATTCTAACGGAAATGAAAAGTTCTAGTGCCCTTTTTAAGTGACCAAAAAAATTGGACGGCATCTAGGTCCCCTCCCACGCTCATTTTTTTCCCAAAGTCAACGGATCAAAATTCTGAGATAGCCATTTTGTTCAGCATAGTCGAAAACCATAATAACTATGGCTTTGGGGATGACTTACTCCCCCACAGTCCCTGGGGGAGGGGCTGCAAGTTACAAACTTTGACCAGTGTTTACATATAATAATGGTTATTGGGAAGTGTACAGACGTTTTCAGGGGGATTTTTTTGGTTTTGGGGGTAGAGTTGGGGGAGGGGGCTATGTGGGAGGATCTTTCCTTGGAGAAATAAGTCATGGGGGAAGAAAAATTTAATGAAAAGGGCGCAGGACGAATCTGGTCACGTTAGAAAAAAACGTCAAATTCAGAGCTTAATATACAATGCTGGGTGTTCGGAGCCTCTCTATTATGGAGTATAATTTGAAAATAACCCCACTATACGAGCGATAAAACATATAGGCCACAACCATAACTGAACTAACGAAAGAACTTCTAAGAGATAACACAACTGTAAAGCGAAAACACGTAAAAACTAACGGGAAAATAAACGAACTAAGAGGTGGAAGGGGCCCAGAGAAAAAAATATAATCCTTTTCCAATTTTGAGCCTAACTTCCGCAAAGGAGTAATAATGTCAGAAGCCCCGAAATACCGAATTATTTTCTTTTCAAACAGTTCGTGTTAACGAACTGTAGTAAGGAGCGACCCGGCTCAACAGTAGACGAAACTCTAAAAAACGGAATTTTGATGCTAAAATATACATCAAAAGAATCAGAGTTTCATGCTGATTTTAAATAGGTACGTTTCATCAAATTTAATCTTTGTCATCAAAAGTTACGAGCCTGAGAAAGTTTGCCTTATTTTAGAAATAGGGGGAAACACCCCTTAAAAGTCACAGAATCTTAACGAAAATCACACAATGGCATTCGGCGTATCAGAGAACTCTGTAGTAAAATTTACAGGCTCCTATCTACAAACATGTGGAATTTCGTATTTTTTGCCAGAAGACAAATCACGGATGCGTGTTTATTTGTTTGTTTTTTGTTTTTTTCCCAAGGGGTCATCGTATCGACCAAGTGGTCCTAGAATTTCGCAAGAGGGCTCATTCTGACGGAAATGAAAAGTTCTAGTGGCTTTTTTAAGTGACCAAAAAATTGGAGGGCACCTAGGCCCCCTCCCACGCTCATTTTTCTCCAAAGTCAACAGATCAAAATTTTGAGATAGCCATTTTATTCCGCATAGTCAAAACCATAATAACTATGTCTTTGGGAATGACTTAATCCCCCAAAGTCCCTGGGGGAGGGACTGCAAGTTACAAACTTCGACCAGTGTTTACATATAATAATGGTTATTGGGAAGTGTACAGTCGGTTTCAGGGGATTTTTTTTGGTTTTGGGGGTGGGGTTGAGGGGAGGGGGCTATGTGGGAGGATCTTTCCATGGAGAAATATGTCATGGGGGAACAGAAATTCAATGAAAAGGGCGCAGGATTTTCTAAAATTACTATAAATAAAACAATGAAAAAATAAACATGGAAAAGTTTTTTTTCAACTGAAAGTAAAGAGTAGCATTGAAACTTAAACCGAACAGAAATTATTACGCATATGAGGGGTTCTAAAAATACTTTAGCATAAAGAGCGAGGTATTTAGGAGGAGATAAATACCTCGCTCTATATGCTATAGTATTTTTAGTAATTTCAACTATTTATTCTACGACCTTTCTGATTCAGGGGTCATTCTTAAAGAATTGGGACAAAACTTACGATTTAGTGTAAAGAACGAGGTATTAACGAGGGTACAAACCCTCTCATATACATAATAAAAATTAAAGAATATAAAAGTTTGTTACGTAAGATAATTCTTAAGCTACATATATTTTTTACTAATAGAAAAATTCGTTAAAAATCAAAATTTATAGTTGCCTTTTTATGTAACCGAAACATTGCATGGCAACTAGGCCTCCTTTCCCATCCCTTTTTCTCAAAATCGTCTGATCAAAACTAAGAGAAAGCCATTTAGCCAAAAAAGGAATTAATATGCAAATTTCATTTTAATAATTTATGTGTGGAGAGCCAAAATCAAACATGCATTAATTCAAAAACGTTCAGAAATTACATAAAAAAAACTAGTTTTTTTAACTGAAAGTAAGGACTGAAAGTTTTTTACTTTCAGTTAAAAAAAAACTAGTTTTTTTATGTAATTTTACAGCTAGAGTTCATAGCCTTCTATGACTGCCAGTTAAGCAATATCATCCCTGAATTAAAAAAGAATGAAGTGTGATTGTCAAGACCTTATATACCCTATTCGAGTTTATTGCTACTAACACATTAGTTTGTATAAGTTATCCCGTTTGGCTACCGACGTCAAGAACGTCAAAAAAATTGTAATAATCATGACAAATAATCAGAAAAGAAATTGATCAAATTAAAATTAGTAATATTTCAAAATTAGCATTTTCTTCGTAATTGTCGGAAAGCCATTTAAATATGTCTCTGGGGATGACATAACCCACCAGCATCACGAGCAAGAACCCTTAGAATGAAATACTAGTTGTTCATTGATAGATCTTAGTAGAAAAAGGTAGGTATGTTTGGTCTTAGCTAATGGACTATTTTAAACTTTCAGGGACTGTTCCCTGTGCCAAAGGGATGAGGAAGTGTGCCCAAAAATAACTTGAAAATCTGTTCATATTTGATTGGTTGAAATTTTACATCCATAAGTCATGGATGAAGGAGACTGAAAGACAAAAAAAAAAATTATTTAAGGGGTATGGACCACCAGAAAACGGGTTAGACCGCTTTTTCTTTTTTCTTGGTCTTTAAATTAGTTGTCTTTTCAGGAGTGTTGCGAGCCAAGCTCTTTTTTTGCACGGAAAATAAAAATTGTAAAATATAAACTTAGCTTTCAGGCTATTTTATTTTTTTTTATTTGGGTTATCCAATTGTTCTCTTGCTATACTTATTGATTCGTATACTAAACTCAAATATTTTATGATAAATCCGAACATGTGAGCATTGAGAATAATTTTTTTTTGCGCCGAAAATAGAGTTTGGGCAGCTTAAACTTAAGTTAAGGCTATGTTTTGTTGCTTTTTAGATATGAATCATCCTTAAAAAGGTGTAAAATTTAAAATTAAAATGTCACCTCTTTGTTTTTTTCGAAAGAACCAAAATTTTGCTGTTATGCTGGTAAGTCTTGCTGTTATGCAAAAATTTTTTTTTAGTTATTTTATATTTTGTTTTCAGTCCGTGAAATAGTATCTTCCCGGCCAGTTGAGCAAGTTGAAAGACTGCTCGAGGCTAGGTTAGTAGCAGCCGAAAGGTCTTTGGAAACGGCGTGTCATCGTACATGTGCCTTTCGAATTCTTAGTTCAGATGTCTTCTTACCGGCTTGGCTTGTAAAGTCCTACTCGGTATGTTTTTTTTTCTGTAAAGGTGAATTTGATTTTTTTTTTTCTTTTTTTTCCGAAGCAAGAGGAAAGTCGTGTTAACCATCCTAATTTCTTCTTGCTTGCATAGTTTTTCTTCTCTATTTATATTAAAGTTTCCTTCTAGCATGAACTAATGTATTTCCTTCGTCGTGGCTTTTTAATATACTAATTTATATTTAGATTTATCAAAAAGAGAGCAAACCTTTTGAACTTAAGAAACGTCCACGATTTGCTCAATTTTCATAGTCAAATACAATTTATCACAATTTTTCTTCCTTTTTGGAGGAAGCACCATGTTCTCGTTAGAAGAGGACGTCGAGAAAATGACATAAAATGGAAAAACGATAAGAATAGAATTCAATAATTTTAATTAACGTAAGCTTAATTTTAAGAAGAGTATGCATAGATGGATGATACTCCGGGTAGATTCATGTGGATCTTGAATACTCTTATCGTGTGTCAAGTCCTCTTAAGGGGAAGGGGGGGGCGCCGTCTAGAAAAATTGAAAAAAGGTAATTTATTCGTTATACTAGCAGTAGAAAAGTAGGCCACCTCCACCTGTCTCGTCAAGACCCAACAAGTATTACCTTCATCATGTGTGAAATCCTTTTTTAGAGTGAGGTCATCTAAAAGAAACTGATAAAAAGGATTTTCTTTTATAATGACACTAATGAAACCCCAGACCCACCCTCAACAGAAAAACTGAAAAAGCTTCCCTGTAGCCAAGTTTGTATCTAGGGGGTGGGTTGGATTTGACCTCCTGCCCCAGAAATGTTTGTCCGACTCGTAAAAACGTAACAAAAATGAATTAAACAATTTTTGATGCGTTTTTGTAAGTTTTTAACCCCCCCCCTCTCAATAAAAAAATCTTGTATACGCCGCTGTCTGTAGCTATTCTCGTTGGCCATCGATCCGTAGATAATTTTGTAGATTGTGTTTGGGTGTACGCTTTCATAATTGTTATGGACCAAGGAAAAACAGCCGTAACCCAGCGCAATATCCATTGAATACCCAGTGATTGGGTTGAGTTGTGAGTAGTAAATGTAAATATTGAACAAATGATATAATAGTATCGTACTGCAGACTAGAGAATAGTTTAACTAATGGAAATATTCATTAACTAATTAAAATTTTGAGTTTTTTTGCAATAGCCAAAGGAATACAATAATTATGGCTATTGATTATTTGAACAAGAGGTAGGTGTGGTTTCTGCATGAAGTTTTACAAGTAAGACTTGTTAGTATGAAATATGATTATGAATCGCTTAGATGAAACTACAAAGAATTAATATTTAAAGAGAGAAATATAAAAAGATCTGTTCGGAAAGATTTAAGATACTAAAAACAATTAAAACAAAAATATGATAAAAAAAATACTTTGATCTGAAAATGAACAGAATATACAGAAAAGAAATAAAAGCGCCTGGCAGTCATTACGTGGTTTATATAAAAAATTTCGAGTTTTTCGGGTAGTAGGAATTTTTTTTTGACTTTTCGGCACATTTGGATGCTAAAACGTTTTAATATGTAAAAGGAATGTTTAAGCGTGTTCTCCGTTCTCTTGATGTAAGGTTTTTTTTACTCATGCATAGCCAATTTAGAATTAAAGTCGATTGCATGCTTCCTCTAAAGCTAAGATTCGCAAATATCCTATTTAGGTTTAGCTTCAAAATCTTTATAAATGCTTAATTTTCTTGTAAACCCTCTCATAATATGTCTTGGTAGATTCCAAATGTTTAAAGTAACAGATTGCCGAAGGTTGTACGATGGATATCCATGTGCTGTCAAACGAAAAGCAGGTTATCCCTGCTTTTATTTTGATTCCAGCCGAGGACACGCCCATAGGGCAGAGAGCTTCGTAAGAAATTTCGGAATTCACACGAAATTTCAAAATTTTAGGAATTTCAAAGAAATTCTGAAAATTCCGAATTCACACAATTTAGATTTCACACAACTTTTTAATAGTTTTTCGGTTTACAAATTTGATCCACCCCCCTGCCCGTCTTCGTAGAAATAGACATCTATTTAGTTATTTCTGCACATATGTCTTTTCCCTGCGTATTTTGGGATGGGTACAAAGGAATGGATATAGGTCATAAGGAAGGACTTCTAAGAAACTGAAACTTCAGATTAGGGGAGTAGAGAATTAATTAGTGTTGACAAGGAGCGGTACAAACTGTATTGGGTCCCGGTGACGTGCTGCAGTGAGTTTTTGTTAGTAGTAGTAGTTTTCCACTGCGTAAAGATTTGTCTGAAACCCTTTTTTAATCTAACCAACATTTATCTGGATTTTGGCTTATAGAGCTCCCATTATTGAGTTCACAAACACTAATTCACTCCGAGGCTTCAATACAGAGTTTACTTGAAAAAGAATCTTATCTCCAGTAGGTTTGCTTTACAATAGTTTATCTTTCTTGAATTTCTGTAGGCTGTAGTACAGATCCGGATTTTGTTCGGGGGGCGGGGGGTTACGATTAAAAAAAAAACCACATTTTTGTTTGCATTTTGCTACGTCTTTATGAGTCGGACAAACACTTGCAGCGAAGAGGAGGGGGGGTGTCGAGCCCCTTAACCCTTTTCCTGGATGCAGCCTTAGTCGGACTACATTTACTTAAAGTCGAAACCGTTCTTTTGTACGAGAGTTACTCTTTCATTTTGGTTTTCAGTTACGAAATTGGCCCGAGTTGGTATCACTATATCACCAGCTTGGTTTTCTTGAAGAAGCCTCACGGCTTGCTGTTGAAAAGTACTCAGAGCTCGTTCGGAGTTTAGAAAAAATTGCTTTTAAACGTCAGGAAGAGTATATACCACCAAGTCGACTGGGAGTTCTTGACAAACTCCTTATGGAGCTCAAATATCAAGTAACGACGGATTCTTATTGGAGCAACGTATGGTTTTTTTTTTGGTTGATTGGTTCTACGAGGAAGTTAAAAAAAAACTCTGTTCAGCGTGACTTTATGGTCTTGAACGTTGGTTATTTTGTTTAGTTAATATCTTTAGAAATATTTTAAGAATCCGTCTTTAGAATTGGTTATTTTGTTTAGTTAATATCTTTAGAATTGTTCTCTCTCTCTCTCTCTCTCTCTCTCTCTCTCTCTCTCTTTCTCTCTCTCTCTCTCTCTCTCTCTCTCTCTCTCTCTCTATCTTTCTCTTTTTCTTTCTCTTTCTCTTTCTCTTTCTCTTTCTCTCTCTATCTCTACGTAATCAGGCGTAATTATAAGGCGGATGTTTGGTTGGTTTAGACTTACTCTGAAGGGGTTTTTGTGTTTGTTTTTCACCTTGCCGTATTTTAGATATAAAATTCCTTCGAAAAGGGATGGAAGGGCAAGTAAAACTTTTCAAATGTGTTGTTTAAAAAGGTCCGATTGCAAAGGGCTGCTATAATTAAATTTGAAAACCTTATTTACAGTCCATATAATTTAATGACAAGTGTACAAATGCTTTCTCAGAAGACCTTACACATGTTAAGAATAAATTTCTAAGTAGATACTAGCATAATAGAACAAGACAATGGCATTATGTGTTAATTTGTTTTAAAAAAAAATCAAAGAAACGGAAAATTAAGATTGAAAATGCACCAATTCAAATGATAAAATAGAAATGAAAAATATCCTACTCTTATATATTAAAGACTTTAAAGAGGGACACAAAACATTGTATCTTAACAATTGGCACCTACCGTATCTAATAGCCATTGTCCAGGGGCTGGGGATTGTCAACCCTTGATAAATAGATATTTTACCTTTGGGCCCTTTGGACTATTTTGTACAAAATGGCTATCTTTGAACTTTGATAGGGTTGATTTGGGAGAAAAGAGTTCAGAAGGGAGGTTGCCATCCCATCGCTTTTATTCTTTAAAAAAAGGGCTAAAACATTTAATTTTCAATCAAATGATCCACCTCCAAAGTTTATACGACTATCCCTTCTATAACAACCTTATATGCTACCGAGGCATGTCTCACAACCCTTGCCCCCAGATTTTGGGGGGTTGGTGCCAACCCTGAAGTTATTGTTATATGATATTTGGACTATTTTGACCAGGGATAATTCAGAATTTTGGATTGGATGAATTTAAGGAAAAGAAGATGTGGTGGGCTAGTTGCCCTCGTACTAGTTTTAATTCTTGCGACTACCAATACGACCACTCTTCCATAAAAAAAATTATGCCACTGGGGAATGACTTATACCCCTTACCCTCGGGCTCTGAAGAATTGTTTCAACCCTAGAGGCATTGTTATATAATCTTTGCTCCGTTTTGAACAAAATGGCTCTCAAGATTTCAGTCGGGTGTATTTGGGGAAAAGAGGGATAGGAGTGGAGGGGCTAGTTGCCCCTGATCACTTTTTTCTCTTAAAAAGGGAACTAGAACTTTCAATTTCCAATCAAATAAGCATTCTCCAAAGCTCATACGATATCACTTCCATAAAAACATTAAACCCTCTCCCCCCAAGGTATAAATAACAATCCTTGCTTCCTATTTCTTTGAGGCTGTGTCAACCCCAGAGGCAGCGTTGCATGATCTTTTGACTATTTTAAACATAATTGTTATCTCAGAATTTTGATCGGATTTATTTGCGAAAAAGAGAATGGGGGGGGGGGCTAGTTGCCCGCTGATCACCTTTTATTCTTAAAAAGGGAACTAAAACTTTCAGTTCCCAGCTGAATGAGCCTCCTCCAAAGTTTGTACGGCCATCCCTTCTATGCAAACCCTGTGTGTCCCCGGGGCTTAACTCAGAATCCTTGCTCTCTGGCTCTGTGGTGTTGTTTAACCAGGTAGGCATTGTTTTAAGAACTTTGGACTATTTTGAACAAAATAGCTATCTCGAAATTTCGATCGGATGCATTTGGGGAAAAGAGGGCGAAGGGGACTAGTTGCTTTCTGATCACTTCTGCATCTTAAAAAGGGGATCATAATTTTAAACTACCAATCAAATGAGCCTTCTACAAAGTTTTTACGACCACCCCTTCCATATAGACCTTATATGCCCCCGGGGTGTAATTTGAAATACATGTGCCCAGGCTGTGCGAGGGGGGGGGTGCCGATCCCGGAAGCATTGTCTTATGATCTTAGGACTATTTTTAACGAAACGGTTATCTCAAAATTTTAACCGGATGCGATTGTGGAAAACAGAGTGGGGGGTCTAGTTGCCCTCCTTGTTTGTTTTGTTTGTTTAAAAACAAACTTGTTTGTTTTGTTTTAGATTTAATTTCTGCTTGTTTTTAAATAACGCCAGGAAATTTGGCTCTACCCCCACAGAAAAACACCCGTCTTCACGGAAATATCCTCTGGACCATTCAATCCTGGTGGAAATTTACCCCAAACGATTACCCACAACACCTCCACGCGTGAAATTGAGTCGGTAAAGAGAAATCAAGACAAATAAAGAAATTTCGTATGGGAATTATTGCAAATTCCCTCAGTATATAATTTCCCCTGAAAAGTTCTACCCCTGGAAAATTCCCTCTCCATGAAAAATTCTACCCGTGCAAAGTCCCCCCCCCAGCAAAAAAATTTTCCTCCCCTCCCCACCCAAAAAATGTATGCATACTTCCCAAAATATTAATATTATACGAATATTATACGTAAACAATGGGCAAATTTTATAAATTAAAGACCTTTACCCATGGGCTGTGGGGGATCATTTTATCTCCAAAAACATTGTTATTAGACCTTTCAACCATGCTGAACAAAACCATAATTTTGATCGGACGATTTTTGGAAAAAATTTGGCCTGGGAAGGGGCCTAGTTGCCCTCCAGTTTTTTGGTCACTTAAAAAGGGCGCTAGAACTTTTAATTATCGTAAGAATAAAGTTCCTCCTGATGTTCTAGGTCCACTGGGGGATCGATGCGATCACTACTGGGGAAAAACAAAAACAAACAAAAAAAACAAATAAACACACATTCGTGATCTTTTTTTAGGCAAAACGTATAAATTTCACATTTTTACAGATAGGAGCTTGATACCTCTACGTTAGGGTTTTCAGATACACTGAATCTGATGGTGTGATTTTCAGAAAGATTGTATGAATCTTAGGGGGTCTTTCACCCTTTTTCAAAAATTAGGCAAATTTTCTGAGGCTCGTAACCTTTGATGAAAATAAGTAAACTTAATAAAACTTATATATTTAAAACTTGTATAAAAATCCAATTCCTTTGATATATCTGTTGGTATCAAATTCTATTTTTAAGAGCTTTGGTTACTATTGAGCCGGGTCACTCCGTACTTACAGTTCGCTAACACAAACTGTTTGATATTATCTTGATATATCCGGCGGTATTTGTTCACTAACAGATGGAGCTGTTTTTTGGCAGACATATGCCTCTAGTAATTTTTGGGGTATGTAGAATTACGGCTTTAACTAAAAATTGAACGACCCAAGGTTCGCTAGCGAACAAACTATTCTACATTTGGAAATTTGTATTCGTCTATTGAAATAGCTATTATAGCACTCAAAAGTGAACGCTAAATTACGCTACTTTCACAGTCACATAATGGTCACTAATTAAATACACTTACGAAATATGGTACAAAGGAGTTTGCGAATCTGTTCGTACGGCACTTGACTGGTTCTAGTTTGTTGTAATGCCTAGTATGTCTGCTGATTGATGTGGATGTTGGAAGTATGGATCGGTGCTCCCCGTTTATTAATAGTGATTTCCCAAATTTCATTATTAGCTCATGTCTTTGATCAAATAAGGTGGGCAAATTCAAGAGCTCAAGGGTACTTTCGTAGCTGCTGAAACTAGGTCCAAACATCCTATTGTATTAAATAATGACAACATAAAGAATTAACATATTTTTAAAGTAATGTTTAATATGTGCCTTTTCTAAGATCCCAAATTCAGGATAGAAGTCTAAAGATTCTGGGAAAAATCCCAAAGTTTGACAGATCTAAGAAGAATGGGTATGGTGGTTTAAAATACATACAAAATTCTCCTAATTTCAAATCAAACGAAAGCCCTCAAACAAGCTTGCTTCAAGCCTGCTAGCTCCCCAGCTTTTGCTTTGTTGCAAGCTTAAATCAAGTCTTGAAACAGCTTGCAAAACAAGTCAGAAGCAAAGAATCACCTGCAATTAGAAAGAAACAAAACAAGGTTTTCCCTGAATCCTTATTTGGCAACCCAGAAATAAGATTAAGTAGCAGAGATAGAAATAATAGATCTATGGTGGCAGTTTTTCAGATGGAATCGGAGTCGATCGAGTGGCGTGTCAGTGAATCCCTTTTCTATCCCCAAATTTTAGTTTTCCGTAAAAATCCACTTCAAACTGAGGCATTGATAACTAAAATGGTTTTGCCGCTTCATTACGCTTAGGAAAATTTGATTTTGAATCATTTTCTTGTCTATAAGATTTTTCAAACAGTATGTGGCAACAAACCGTAAGTAAGGAGCAACCCACTCAATAGTAACCAAAACTCTAAAAACAGGATCCTAATCCCAATACATATATCAAAAGAATCAAATTATTATACTGACTTCGCTCTTTACGCTAAAGTTTGAATTTTGTCCGAATTCTTTAAGAACGACTTCTGAAACACTATTTCGTTTAATTGGAACAATAAAAAGCGTCTTTCAAGATTGATAAAAACTTTAGTGTAAAGAGTGAGGTGTTGGCGACGAGGCAATCCCTTGCATTTACATAATTTAAGTTTTTTGTTTGTTTTAAGTTTTAATGTCGCTCCGTACTTTCAGTTTAATTTATAAAACTGAACACCTCTTTACGCTTTAAGCCTTGCTCTTTACGCTAAAGTTTGAATTTTGTCCCAATTCATAAGAGCGACTCACGTTCTCCGAAAAGGAGTGTACTGAATACTCTGAATTATAGTGGATATACTGGATTATACGAAATTTCCAATATTTCACATTGTTGCAGGACCTCTAAATTGTTTCAAAAACGATACAAGGCTGCAGTGTTGGTAACGTTTGTACCGATTGCAGAAAGAAAGAGATAAATCGCCGGCATAAAAGATAAGATATATGTAACTTTAAAAACAGCACGGCCCAACGTACAGGGATACAATCAGAAACGCTTGGAGTCATCACGGACTCCTTATGAATGTTTCCTGGATTTCGATCTGGATCCTTGGACCTCAGTTGGAAAACCACTGCTATAGATAAATGATACAACTTGAAAAAAAAAATGTGGAAAATTCTGTTAAATGACTGTCACCACAAGAGACATCTAATTTAAAGATATCTGAGAGACATATAAAAGGTATTTGCAAATATTTGCTGTTCACTTAAAATGTATTTGGAACCAACTCCCATTTTTTTAGCTTTAGAAGTGGCTCTGTGAAATTACTTATACTAACTGGCTCTATTGGTGAGAGATATTTGCGAATGACGGAAATTGTTGATTTTTTCTTATTGTGTTATAGTTTAGTCTTCTGTTTGGTGTTTTTTCTAGCCATAGTCAGATGGGGAAAAGTAAATATTTTATACTTTAGTATTATTAAACAATAATATGATATGGAAATTGCTAGAATATATTATTGATGTGTTATATTTTTGCCTATTACTTTTAAACTTTTTTTTTTCTAATTTTAGGCCTTGTCAGATATGGAAAGAGTAAAATCAAATTATTTGAAAGCTGTTAGAAACGCTGATGTCTCGGTTTTTGGTTTATAGTTTCTTGGATAATTGCTTATATTTCCATCTTATGTCTTTTCAATAAAATAGAAATCTGATGACTTTATGCAGTGTAATGGAAATTTTAATGGCATTGAGAATAGAAAATCCCTGTCGAGCTTAAACTATGTGTTTTTTTTTAACTCATCTCTTAATTAAATATTACTTATTAACTATTTTCTTACTACTATTTTATTACTAATTTCTAATAATTTCTAATAATTTATAATAATTGATAATAATCTATATAATAATATTATAAACATTATAATAATTACTAATAATTACTATTAACTATTACTTACTATCTCACTTACTTACTATGAACTTAGTTCTTGGTCTGATAGAAACGGTTTATTTCCTTTTTTCAATATTTACTCGGTGATAATCAGCTTAGTATGTCCCTCTCCTACGAGGCCTGAGATTATCACTCATCAAATACTAAATTAAATTCTAAATTCAAACAAAACGGAATCCCCCTCCCAGTTGATAACTATTTCTGCAGACAATTTCACCAAGGATAATTTTTCCCACGGATAATCCCCCTTCCCATATAAAATGTCCTCCGTCTTTCTTTACAATTCCAACCCGGTTGAAAATTCCCCAGATCAACTCCACATGTAAAATTGAGTCGGCGGAAAGAAAGCACATAAAAAGAATTTTATTTAGGAATTTTTTTTTGTCTAAGCCATGGTGTCACTCACTATTCCAATGAAATAAATCGGTGGTTCTAAGCCTTGGCAGGTAGGGGAGTGGTTGCATTATTTAACACTATTGTGGTTTATTTCCTAGAAAAAAAAACATGAATAAATTCAAACACGGTTCCGTCTATCTACATTCAATTTGACTTGAAGTGAAAAACATAACTTAAACAAAAGAAGAGTCAAAACTATTAGTGACAATAACCAGCTTAGTGTGGGATAGTGTATATACAATATAATGTAGGTATATTTCGATTAATTGTTTTAGTGGGTATTTTGGTTAGGTTAGAAACCATTTAATATAATAAACTCTAAGGGGCCTGATTTCCATAATTCTCTGCTGTATTTTCCATAATTCTGTTACTAAAGTATTTTGTCTTCATCATAGAACTTCCACGATAGAGGTTTTCTGCCTGTTCAATGTCGCCAGAAAATTTTTTCCCCAAATAGGAACTTCTCTATGTCAAGAGTTAGACTGATGTTTGGAAAAGTCTTCCAGTGCATTTTTCCAGTTAACATATGGCTCTAAAACAAGCTGACCTAATTTTATGGAAACCTCGTCCGGCTTGTACAGAAGCAAACACAGTACAACATTTACAGAAATACCTCTTTTTTTACTGCCAAAAAAACTAGCCAGACTTACCTATTCATCCAGCTAATCTGAAACTTCCTTGTTTTCGTTCCTATGACTTGAACTGGGAATGGATAGTTACTATTGGGTTTAAAAGGCCTTTTGAGTAAATTGTACTTTGTTTAATCAGAAGGCGAGCCTCTTCTGTCAAAAACTTCCTATGTCAAGCTCAATGTCAGTATTTATTTAAGCATTTGCTGATATTTGCTGAGCTGAAGTCCTAGGTTCAGATCCGAAGGTTACGTTTTCGTGAGGTGGAGACGAAGGTTCATTACCGACGTCAGTATCAATTTCGCTATTGCCATCTCTTTCTGATTCAACATCACTAATTCGTCCTTTTTTGCTCCAAAGCTCGAGAAAACTTTGCTGTTATTTCGACATTTTCACATTTGGTAACGACCTGTAAATAAAGAACCATCGGTGACAATAGTAATGGAAAATCTAAAGAAACAAAAATTAAGTAAGTTTGATGGCAACATATAGATCCTAGAATATTCACTTTACGGTGATTCTAATACTGTTAAATGTATTAAGCTTAATGGTACCCGTTAAAAGTTAGTAGAATGTTAAACTTTTATTATTTTATAAAAAAAGCCCCCTGCCCAACCAAAATTGATCTGATCTTAGTGGAAACTGTTCTGTCTAATTCTGGCCTCCTAACATTCTCTAAACAGAATTTCCAAGTTCCTAACTAAGAAATGCAATTTTTTTGTTTTTTTTTTGTTTTTGCTAGTGTATCAAACAAGCAATCGTAGAAATTCTGGAGGAATCTCATTTCAACATGTGTTGTGAGCTCTTCTAATCTGGCTAAATTAAAAATGAAGTTAGTTCGTTGGAATGGGAGGTGGTTTACAGTGAAAAGGATGATGCTTCAAAAGTTTTTAATATTTTTTCAGATATCCTTTACCCTGTGTTTGAGAAAAATTGCCTATTGAAAGAAATTAATTGTAAGAAAGCGAAACCGAGAAAACCGTGGATTAATGATAAAATTTTGAGTTTAATAAGCCAAAGAAATAATTTTTATTGTAAATATCTTGATAACCAATCTAAAGTGGTTTTAAATGAGTTTAAAGAGTTGAGAAGTTATGTAAATAAATTAAGAAGAAATGCAAAGAACGAGTATTATTTAAACCGTTTAAAGATTAAGGATGGTAATATTAAAGATACTTGCGGCATTGTCCGTGAAGCTATAGCATGTGAAAAAAAAGATACGAGTATAACCGAATTAAAGATTAATCATTGAATTATTAATGATAAATTGGAAATGCCAAATTAGATTGGTGATTATGTTTTGAAGATTGGTAGTGATAAACAGAATGGAATGTCTAGAGGTGGGGATACCGGCAATCTTACACATCCTTTAAGGTCAATCTCCCAGGTTTGAAGTCAATACTATTTTCCTATAGCAGTGAAATGCATATTAACAACAGACACGAGCAGATTCTTTAATGAAAAAATTACTTTGGCTTCATTGAAAGCTGTAACATGAATAGGCCGAACAAATTTGCATTTTTTTTTTCTTTAGAGCTTCATAAGAAATTAATTAGTGGGGACACCTCTAATGTTTAAAAGTAGTAATAAAACCACTTTTAGAAGACGTAGAACATTGTAAAGTAGTCTCTCGATTTGCCACAAGATTCCACAATTTTTGGTCGTGAATTGTTTTTTAACATCGTCAGTTTCCTTTAAAATTGGCTATTTAAGAAATTCTTTCTTTACTATTTAAAAGGGTTTTACTAATCATACAGCCTTAATTTTGTGTCATTTTGTAGATCTTATACCGATAAATAATACCTAAGATTCTTAAGTTTGTAGTTATAAGAGATGATTTTTAGCAATAATTCTTAATATTCAAGATTTCCTCCTTTCTCATTGGCTTTAGCCCTCCTTGAGGGGTTTCCCAGAATATCATTAAGAATGTTGGCATCTCCCTAGTATTACGACTAGATTTAAAAGGAAGTCGAAAACGTGTATAATTGGTAACAACACCTTGAGGCAATATCATTTTTACACTTCATATGAATTGGAATTTGTTAGGTTACAAAGCTGTTACAAAGCAAATAACAGTTTGGCTTTATATGTATTAAAAAAAAACAAGTTTTTTTAACTGAAAGTAAGGAGCAAAATTAAAACGAACAGAAATTACTTCGTATATGGAAGGGGCTGCCTGCTCACCAACGCCCCGCTCTTGACGCTAAAGTTTGACTCTTTCTCTCAACTCTTCTTTTTAAAACAGTAAACAACTTTAGCGTAAGGAGCGGGGCGTTGGTGAGGAAGCAGCCCCTTTCATATAAGAAGTAATTTCTGTTCGTTTTAAGTTTTAATTTTGCTCCTTACTTTCAGTTAAAAAAACTCGTTTTTTTTAATTTAATTTCTGAACGTTTTTCAATCATATAGGTAATAATTTCTGTTCGTTTTAAGTTTTAATGCTGCTCTTTACTTCTAGCTGAAAAAAAACTTTTTCATATTTCTTTTTTCAATGTTTTTTTTTTAAATAATGCTAGTAAATCCTGCGCTCCCTTCATGGAAATTTTCTTCCACCATGACAAATTCCTCGATGGAAAGCTCACCCAGCCTATCCCCCTATTCTCAACCCCTCCCCCCAACCAAAAAATTCCTACTGAAAACGCCTGCACACTTCCCAATAACCATTACTATATGTAAGCACTGGTCAAAGTTTGTAACTTGTAGCCCCTCCCAAGGGGACTGTGGGGGAGTAAGTCGTCCCTAAAGATACATTTATAAGGTTTTTCGACTACTTTGAATAAAATGGCTATCTCAGAATTTTGATCCGTTGACATTGGGAAAATAATTAGCGTGGGAGGGGGCCTAGGTGCCCTCCAATTTTTTTGGTCACTTGCAAAGGGCACTAGAACCTTTCATTTCCGTTAGAATGAGCCCTCTTGCAACATTCTAGGACAACTGGGTCGATACGATCACACCTGGGGAAAAGAAAAAAAAATAAAAATAAAAAAATAAAAAATAAACACGCATCCGTGATCTGCCTTCTGGCAAAAAATACAAAATTCCACATTTTTGTAGATAGGAGCTTGAAACTTCTACAGTAGGGTTCTCTGATACGCTGAATCTGATGGTGTGATTTTCGTTAAGATTCTATGACTTTTAGGAGGTGTTTCCCCTATTTTCTAAAATAACGCAAATTTTCTCAGGCTCGTAACTTTTGATGGTTAAGACTAAACTTGATGAAACTAATATATTTAAAATCAGCATTAAAATGTAATTCTTCTAATGTAGCTATTGGTATCAAAATTCCATTTTTTAGAGTTTTGATTACTATTAAGCCGGGTCGCTCCTTACTACAGTTCGTTACCACGAACTGTTTGAAAGAAATGCCGATTGTAGGCCTGTAAAATGTTTGAACATTATTTTTTTAAATAAAATTATTCTTAAAAAAACATTATTGGCCTTTAAAAGTAAAGAAACACCGATTGTACGCCTATTAAATGTATGAATATTATTAAAAAAAACATTATTCTTAAAAAAACATTATTTTAAACATTATTGGTCTTTAAAAGTATAAAAACAACGATTGTAGGCCTGTAAAATATAAGAACATCATTTTTAAAAAGAACATTATTCTTAAGAACACATTATTTTAAACATCATTGGCCTTTAAAAGTAAAGAAACAATGATTGTAGGCTTGATTAATCTAAAAGTATAAGGCACATTTTCTCAGGCTCGTAACTTTTGACCAGTAAGACTAAACTTGGTAAAACTTATATATTTAAAATCAGCATTAAAATGTGATTCTTTTTATGTAACTATTTGTATCGAAACTCCGTTTTTTTTTTAGAGTTTAATAAAATAAGTAGAAATAAATAAGTAAGTAAAATAAATAAGTTTAGAGTTTAATTGTAGGCTAATAAAATATATGAATATTATAATATTATAATAAAATATAAAATCAGCATTAAAAATGCGATTCTATTTCTGTAACTATTTGTATCGAAACTAGAGTTTAATTGTAGGCTAATAAAATATATGAATATTATTTTTTTAAATAACATTATTCTTAAAAACACACTATTTTAAACATTATATTGATAAAAGTAAAGAAACACCTATAGTAGGTCTATAAAATGCATGAACATTATTTCTTTTAATCTAAAGTTGTAGGCTATCTGTCCATTTTAGTTCCACGGAATTGTGTTTTATTCCTAATAGTGCCGTATCTTAGAATATTTTGGGTTTTCCCCATTATCTCATATAGTTGATGATTAATAGGCTCGTACATAAATGACTGATTACCCTGGTTTGGAACGGGGGTAATCATATACTTTGCTTTGCAGAGAAATGCATATACTATTAAATTAATGCCATTTAAAGTGATATGTTTCTGAAGTTACATAATAAACATTGGGCACCCTTGCCCTGGGGTCATAAAAACAGCTAATAGAGGAAGGAAACCCCTTAGGAATATTTAATAAACTTTTTAAACTACTTATATTTATGTACTATTCACCAAAAACAAGAGCTAATAGCTCATATGGCACTTGTGAAGAGGTCAAGAAGAGCCGAGAGCCATGAGCTCATACGGTATGAGCTCTATCAAAATTCTAAGAATCAATAGATTGCTTCAAAAGGAAAATCAGAGGCTAAATGCCAATTGGGATTTAAAATAAGAGCTCTGAGTCACGGGGTCCTTCTAAATATCAAAATTCGTTAAGATCCGATCTCCCACTCGCAAGTTAAAAATACCTCATTTTTTTCTAATTTTTTTAATTAACCGTCCCTCCACTCCCCCCACGGATGGTCGAATCGGAAAAATGACTATTTCTAATTTAATCTGGTCTGGTGCTCATTTTTTTCAAATTTTTCAGAATTAACCCTCCCCTCAACTTCCTCAAAGAGAGCGGACCCGTTCTGGTCATATCAATCATATATCTAGGATTTGTATTCATTTTTCCCACCAAGTTTCATCCCGATCCCTCCATTCTAAGCGTTTTCCAATATTTTAGGCTCCTCTCCAACTCCCCTCAATGTTACCAGATCCGGTAGGGATTTAAAATAAGTGTTCTGAGACACAATATTCTCCCAAACTTTAAATTTCATTAAGATACAATCATTCCTTCGTAAGCTAAAAATATCTCATTTTTTCTAATTTTCAGAAAAAATCCGTTCCAGTTATGTCAATCACGTATCTAGGACTTCTGCTTATTTTTTCCACCAAGTTTCATCCCGATCCCTCCATTTTAAGCGTTTTCCAAGATTTTAGACTCCTCCAAACTCCCCTTAACGTTACCGGATCCGGTTGGGATTTAAAATAAGTGCTCTGAGACGCAATATTCTCCCAAACTTCAAATTTCGTTAAGATCCGATCATTCCTTCGTAAGTTAAAAATACCTCATTTTTTCTCATTTTCAGAATTGACCCCATACCCCCAATTCCCCAAACCAGAGCAGATCCATTCCAGCTATGTCAATCACGTATCTAGGACTTCTGCTTATTTTTACCACCAAGTTTCATCCCGATCCCTCCATTCTAAGCGTTTTCCAAGATTTTAGGCTCCCCCGACTCCCCCCAATATTACCGGATCTGGTCGGGATTTTAAAAAAAGCTCTGGGACATAATCTCCTTCTAAACATCAAATTTCATTAAGATCCCATCAACCGTCCGTAAGTTAAAAATACTTTATTTTTTCCAAATTAACCGACCCCCCACTCTCCCAGAGGGTCAAATCGTGAAAACGACTATTTCTAATTTAATCTGGTCCTGTCCCTAGTACGCCTGCCAAATTTCATCGTCCTAGCTTACCTGGAAGTGCCTAAAGTAGCGAAACCCGGGCAGACAGACCGAAAGAATTTGCGATCGCTATATGTCACTTGGTTATTACCAAGTACCATAAAAACAACAAAAAAACAAAACAAAAAAATAACACACATCCTTTATCTGTCTTCTTGCAAAAAATACAAAATTTAACTTTTTTTATGATAGGGGCTTGAAACTTCTACAGTAGGGTTCTCTGTAATTTTGTTAGGACTCTATGACTTTTAGAGGGTATTTCCCCCTATTTTCGAAAATAAGGCACATTTTCTCAGGCTCGTAACTTTTGACCGGTATAACTAAACTTGATAAAACTTATATATTTAAAATCAGCATTAAAATGCGATTCATTTTATGTAACTATTTGTATCAAAACTCTGTTTTTTTTTAGAGTTTTGGTTAATATTGAGCCGGGTCACTGCTTACTACAGTCCGTTACCACGAACTGTTTGAAAATGTATCTTGTAAATGAATAAAAATATTATATTCTACCATAAAGTTACTCGCCCAGAGGGAGATCTATCAAATACCTTACGACTGTGGAAATTACTATGTTGGCATGACCCATCAGAATCTAGAAAAACGGCTGTACTAGCATAAAAAAGACATAGACAAGGCATTAATTTCAAATAGTTCCAACAACTCTTTTGATTCTGCTTTAGGTTGGCATATATTTAATAATACCTCCCACTTGATACTTTTTGATAATTTTTCACTCATCACTAATCATTTGGGGATAAAACAGGTGGGTTCGGGAATCAATCGAAAGTAATCTAAAAAATAAAAATATTTCTTTGAACAGAGACTTGGGGGAATACTCACTAAATTATTTACGCTCAAATTTAATTAAAAATTATCTAACAAAATGTTTTACTAAACCGATTTATCAAACAGTTCGTGGTAACGAACTGTATTATAGGAGCGACCCGGCTCAATATATAACTGAAACTCTAAAAAATGAAATTTTGATACCAATAGTTACATCAAAAGGATCGCATTTTAATGCTGATTTTAAATATATAAGTTTCATTAAGGTCAGTTATACTCATCAAAAGTTACGAGCCTGAGAAAATTTGCCTCATTTCTGAAAACAGGGGAAACACCCCCTAAAAGTCTTACAATCTTAGAGAAAATCACACCATCAGATTCAGCGTATCAGAGAACTTAATAGTAGAAATTGAAAGCTCCTATCTAAAAAAATGTAGAATTTCGCAGTTTTTGCCAGAAGACAGATGACGGGTGCGTCTTTATTTGTTTTTTTTTTTTTTTTTCTTTTGTTTGTTTTTTGTTTTTTTTTTACCAAAAATTTTTTTTTTTTTTTTTTTTTTTTTTTTTGTACCAAAAAATTCTGAGACAGCTATTTTATTCACCATAGTCGAAATACCTAATAACTATGTCTTTAGGGACGATTTACTCCCCAACAGTCCCCGTGGGAGGGGCTGCAAGTTACAAACCTTGACCTGTGTTTACATATAGTAATGGTTACTAGGAAGTGTACAGATGTTTTCAAGGGGGGTTTTTAGATATTTTCAGATGTTTTCAAGGGCGCGCAGGATTTTCTAGAATTATTTGGAAAAAAAAATAAATATTAAAAGTTTTTTCTACTGAAAGTAAGGAGCAGCATTGAAACTTAAAACAAACAAAATTATTACGTATATGAGGGGTTTACCTCCTCGTTATACCTAACTCTTTACGCTAACGTATTTTTAGTTATTTCAACTATTTATTCTACAGCCTTTGTGATTCAGAGGTCATTCTTAAGAAATTGGGACTAAATCTAAGCTTTACCGTAAAGAGCGAGGTATCGACGAGGGTTGAACCCCCTCATATTCGCAATAAAAACATACGAATATAGAAGTTCGTTGCATAAGTTAATTCGTAAGTTACGTATATCTTTTACCAATGAAAACGTTTGTAATAAATTAAAAGTTATAGTTGCTTTTTTAACTAATTAAAAACTAGGAGGGCAACTAGGCCTCCTCCCTCGCTCCTTTTATCTCAAAACCTTCCGATTAATTGCAATTATTTAATATGCAAATTTTGTTTTAATTAATTATGTGCGAAGAGCCAAGATCAAAACATGCATTAATTCAGAAACGTCCAGAAATTAAATTTAAAAAAAAGTTTTTTTTTTAAATGAAAGTAAGGAGCAGCATTAAAACTTAAAACGAGCAGAAATTACTCCGTATATGAAAGGGGCTTTTCCTCCTCAACGCCCCGCTCTTTACGCTAAAGTTTGTTACTATTTTAAAAATAAAGTTAAGAGAAAGAGTCAAACTTTAGCGTAAAGAGCGAGGCGTTGAGGAGGAAAAGCCCCTTTCATATACGGAGTAATTTCTGTTCGTTTTAATTTTTAATGTTGCTCCTTACTTTCATTTAAAAACAACTTGTTTTATTTATTTATTAATAGTATTGAACCAGTTACAAAACGAGTTTAGTTCGCATCAAGCATTCATTCAATGCAGTCGTATTTTGCTAGCTCTGATAATTAGTGACGTGTGATTATAGGCACGAGTATTTTGGATGCTCGGATATTTGAATATTTTTTAAGAGAACAGTGGAGAAATCAATTAGCATATCCTGCTAAAAGGATGGTTTTTGCTTGTCCACGAGCCAGAGCCTATGGTGTGCAAAGTGAAGTGGAGTTATATAGCCTATATCAGAGAAGATTATCTGAAGTTGTGCAGCCAACCTTTCGTTTCATTAAACCATGTTTCTGCATTCGAGTGGAAAGCTCCGTTCTAGCAGGCAAGCAGACAGGCACCACTTTCAAATTGAAAATGGACTAAAATCTATAATTATTAGATACATGTGGCAGTTACCCAGCCCCAAAGCCAATATATCATTTTTGAGTGATGAATAGAAAAATTTACAGAAGCTAAAAAGCGGCATTTTCCCACGATTCCGAAAGTACTTTCGTGATTTTGGTTGAGTTTATCATTTGTTTTTTTTCGGACATGGGATTGAGATAGAGAAATGTTATCAGATGTACATCTTAAACTTTAAAAGTCCTATCGTTGCAAAGGAAATTGGAGCTTATGCTTGGCTCTTTTCGCAGTGGTGACGTTAGAAAGTTGGCCTACGGCAAAAAAAATCAACTTTTGAACTAAGACAGATATAATTTTTTTTTCGACGGCAATCGATAGATCTCGATGAGCTGATCAAAATATATGTCATCCATTTTTGGGTACAAAATTCCTTCATAAGATATACTAGTTTGAAAGTTTCAAGGGGCTGACAACTTCAGTAGTAGGGTAAACACTGAAACCAAAAGTAAGCCGATACCAATTATGAGACATTTAGGGTACTTGTAAGGAAAAATCGGCTGTTAGATCAGAATAATCTTCGGTAATGAGGGGTTTACCACTTTTGCTATTTGGTGTACCTATTATTTGTTTCCAGTGTATTTGATGGTAAGACCGAGTTGGTTCCAGTGGTAATACATGTAAGTAACAGTCTTCTGTTAGGCTATAATCATCTTTAGTGAAGAGGGGTTTGTAACTTTTGCTAGTTGGTGTAGCCTACCCATACTCACTGTAACCTAGAATTAAGTGTTTACGCAACGGGTACAAGTGATAACGTAAAACAACGTGGCATTTTCGTAATAATTAATAGAGCATCATCTACGGTATTGTGATCCTGAAAAGTTACAGATCGCTTTATAATACCAACTAGATTATACAAGATATTGTTCCAAGTTTTATCCGTCACGATGTTTACGATTGAAAAGGATAAAATTCAACTGTCTGCAAAGTCAATTTAGTTCCTTCTTTCGATACTATTTTGTTGTTGCTTTTTCAACGCTGAGGAACTGCCTTTGATCATGTGATTACTGATTGATAGCAAAGAAACAAAACCAAAGTATTGCTCTCGCAACATTTTACCCAGCGAAGCCGGACAAAGGTTGCCGCAACACTTCACGTTCCTCAGGCAACGTAGGTCTAGTATTGAATCTTGTTTAATCTCTCACTCAAAGGAATACACTAGAAAAAAAAATAATTGTATTTTAGTTTTGTGGGCAAGAATGTCTGTGAGCAGCTTTGACTTGTCAGCTAATGTCAGAACGGCATCTCGATTTATGGAAAACTTTTTTTCATCAACGAGCAGTATTAGCGTCACCGATTTTTCAATTCTTGTATTATTTCAAACGGAATGTTTTTAATTTGATTTGTTTTTTTCCTTCTTTTTTAATTAAAGAATTTTAAAGTTTAGTCAAAAACAATTGTAATTACATATAAGTGTGTAATCTTAATTGCTCAAATAAACTATTAAAATAAGACTCAATAGCCTATACATGCTTGGATAAGTGTAAAATATATTGTTTTGCTGATGTGTTTTATCTATTCATCCACCTTTCCATATATTCTCTTCTCCATATATTCTGCCAGGTTTTGTGCATTCTGGCAACTCACAAATTTATTTGTGCTGAAATTCAATGATATCTGTGAAACAAAACGTAAAGTTTTAGCAGCCTCTAAGTGAAAAAGGAAATGTCAAAGTATCAAACAGTTCGTGGTAACGAACTGTAGTAAGGAGCGACCCGGCTCAATAGTAACCAAAACTCTAAAAAATAGAATTTTGATGCCAATACATACATCAAAAGAATCGCATTTTAATGCTGATTTTAAATATGTAAGTTTCATCAAGTTTAGTCTTACCCATTAAAATTACGAGCCTGAGAAAATTTGCGTTATTTTAGAAAATAGGGGGAAACGTCCCCTAGAAGTCATAGAATCTTTACGAAAATCACACCATCAGATTCACCGTATCAGAGAACCCTACTGTAGAAGTTTCAAGCTCCTATCTACAAAAATGTGGAATTTTGTATTTTTTGCCAGAAGGCAGATCACGGATGCGTGTTTATTTGTTTTTTTGTTTTTTTGTTTTTTTTTCTCTTTTTCCCAGGGGTGATCGTATCGACCCAGTTGTCCTAGAATGTTGCAAGAGGGCTCATTTTAACGGAAATGAAAAGTTCTAGTGCCCTTTTTAAGTGACCAAAAAAATTGGAGGGCACCTAGGCCCCCTCCAAAGCTAATTATTTTACCAAAGTCAACAAATCAAAATTCTGAGATAGCCATTTTATTCAGCGTAGTCAAAAAACCTTATAACTATGTCTTTGGGGACGACTTATTCCCCCACAGTCCCCGTGGGAGGGGCAACAAGTTACAAACTTTGACCAGTGCTTACATATAGTAATGGTTATTGGGAAGTGTACAGGCGTTTTCAGGAGGATTTTTCTGGTTGGGGGAGGGGTTGAGAAGAGGGGGATATGCTGGGGGAACTTTCCATCGATAGTTTGTCATGGCGGAAGAAAATCTCCATGAAGGGAGTGCAGGATTTACTAGCATTATTTAAAAAAAAATGAAAAAATAAATATGAAAAAGTTCTTTCAGCTGGAAGTAAGGAGCAGCATTAAAACTTAAAACAAACAGAAATTATTACCCATTTGAGGGGCTCACCTCCTCCTAATACCTCGCTCTTTACGCTAAAGTATTTTTAGTAATTTCAACTATTTATTCTACAGCTTTTGTGATTCTGGGGTCATTCTTAATGAATTGGGACAAAATTTAAGCTTTAATGTAAAGAGCGAGGATCTGACAAGGGGGGAACCCCCTCATATATGTAATAAAAATATGAGAATACAAAAGTTCTTTACTTAAGCTAATTTATAAGTTACGTAAATCTTTTACTAATAAAAATATTCGTAAAAAATCAAAAATTCTAGTTGCCTTTTTAATTAACCAAAAAACCGGAGGGCAACTAGGCTTCCTCCCCCGCTCTTTTTTTTGTCTCAAAATCATTCGATCAAAATTATGAGAAAGCCATTTAGCCAAAAAAAAAAAAATGCAAATTTTGTTTTAATTATTCCTCTGCGGAGAGCCAAAATCAAAACATGCATTGATTCAAAAACGTCCAGAAATTAAATAAAAAAAAACAAGTTTTTTTAACTGAAAGTAAGGAGCGACATTAAAACTTAAAACGACCAGAAATTACTTCGTATATGAAAGAGGCTGCTTCCTCATCAACGCCCCGCTCTTTACGCTAAAGTTTTTTACTGTTTTAAAAAGAAGAATTGAGAGAAAGAGTCAAACTTTAGCGTAAAGAGCGGGGCGTTGATGAGGAAGCAGCCTCTTTCATATACGAAGTAATTTTTGGTCGTTTTAAGTTTTAATGTCGCTCCTTACTTTCAGTTAAAAAAACTTGTTTTTTTTATTTAATGTTTAGTTAGTCCTATAATCACTTGTTTGGAAAAACAAGTAGAAATTTCAGTTATCGAAATAAAACATACTTTTGCTAAAAAATGTTTCCTCCCTGAATACAGATCTAATTTCAGCATTTCTGTATATGCCTGATAGTCCATTTATTACTGTTTTACGTAAATTAGGTGTGATTGTATCCAGACGCCATCGCAGTACTTTATTTGTCTTGATTAAGCTTCTCATTTTTGAAAATGTTGTGATGGAACCGTTTTACATGTTTGTCACCAACGGATGTAGGGATATCCGTTGAAAAGTCCAAATAGACGTTCAAGGAACGTATCTTACGTGAAATGTTACATCCATATTGGGTTTCGTGTCAATAGTTGTTGTACAATATTGTACTAATTACTACATTATGGTTGCCTAAAAAGCTCTTATAAACATTTATGGAAGATACCAATGCTGGTCTTTTACGGCTCTCAACAAATAATGGAAACTTTCGTCAGCCATTTTTTTCTCTTCTATGATGAATAAATATTTTTAGTTTTTTTCTTCAATGATCTATACAAACTTATCGCTCAAATACATGTGTCCGTGGTATGTCTTATTCATAGCTTTCAAGGAAAATTTGATAAGATTCTATTTAGTATGTAGTGGAGGTAAATACACGTGTTTCCGGTGGAAAAGAGAATTTTTAACAATATTCTCCTCTCAAGGCAGCAGATTTAATGCATCTACCTTATTTTCTTTTGTGCATTTTTATCCTTATTTTCTTATACTATTCTTATATTTTTTCCTGTCTCTGCAGTCTCACTCCAATATAAAGCTACAGTCCTTTGATTATCTGACCTGCAAATCTATTAGAATTCCTGTTGCGGAGAGGTACTGCTTTTAGACTAAGTTTTATAAAGCTATTTTAGCCGAGTGGATTACAAACTGGGGTTAGAATCCTATATCCTCTGGGACAAGAGTTAAGATCTTGATGTAGGTTAAAATCCTGTGGCTTAGGGTAGGAGTCGGTGGTGGGACTCTGTAAGCTCAGCCGCTGTTACACACAAAGGTTGAAAGCAGAGGATGTATGCCTCTCTAATCTAATCTATTAAACATCCTATAATCTATGAAGAAACGTTAATCACTTACACTGAAATCATTTCAAGTTTGTCGTAACTGTCACAGTGTGGTTGTATTTGAAGTTTAACTTCAAATATACCGATTTTTTGTAACTCGACAATAAATCAGTCTTACAGGAGCCCGAAATGTTCACGTCGTCTTCAAAGTAAAATGACTGACTATTATTTTCGATAGGGAAACATTTGTATATTTAAGTAATTATAGAATTAATCAAAGTTTGGTTGAGAACCCTTCTTTAAAATTTTGTTCTTCTTTCTATGCCTTATGAAAATTTTTCACGCCAGATCAAAAACCATTATTGGAGAAGTTTTTTTTACTTTTTGTATTTCTTCTTTTTTTTCTCACTGTTTTCCATCTCCAAAGATCCAAGCTTTAAACGTGTAATAACCTCTCTTGAAGCTGTCCGAGCGTTCATTAAAAGAAAAGCTAACAACAATCCAAAATTTTATAAACATCTATCCAGTCAGATCCAACACATTTTTCAGAATAACTATTTTGCGTCTCTTTTATCATCTATATCTCTTCAAGGCATCGGAGCGATCATTAAGAGATAGGCCACCGCAACCTGTGTCTGTTGTTGAAAAGTTGATGGAGTCAATCAAGACGCATGATGTCAAAAGACTTTGGAGGTCACCCTTGAAGGACTGGTCACCGCTACCAAAGATTCGACCCAAAAAGATCGAGTGTGATCTCCTTCTATTTGAAGACGCAGGTCTCTATTGCTGCTCTTCCTTCATTTTCTTAAACGTTTAACAATTTTATTTTTGGTAATACCAATGAAAATATATAATCTAGTAAAAAAAAATTTCTGTTGCCAGAAGGATGAAGAACTATGTCAAGATAGAGCATACAAAACAAGATAACTAATTAAAGGTAAAAATCAACAAGTAGCAAAAGGTACAGTTGAAGATAGTAGGGACACTGCTTTCTTGGCAGCTAATTTCGTTGGGTCTCTCGAAAACAGGCCAAGCCGTTCATGGCATGTAACAAAACAGGTTTCTTGCAGCCATGCCAATTTGATTAAAAAAGATACAAATATGGAATCCAGGCAGGTTTAACCCCTGACATCACAAAACTTGTTTTGCTTCATAAGCTAATAGGAAGGTGATGGGATAATCAGAAAATACGTCAAAAGACTTGTTTTGTTAATAAGAATAAAGTGGTAGCCATGGATGTCTCTTGTTTTAGCTTTTAGCATGGATATAAAAGCGTGTCTATCGAATATACAGGTAGTAGGTAGGCTACTTCGAATAGAAGATGGCGTATGAGAGATGAATATCTGATGTTTAAGTAGTATTTTGAAGTCTAATATCAATGTGTCAAAACTTTAACAGGTCTTGATAAATAGTTGCAGGTACTGGAGATTACCCCGTATACCGGGTTTTAATATATGTCCTTCGCAGTGGAAATCAGTGGACAGTAGATCTAATATATGGAAATTCGGGTGGGGAATATTTTTCACTTACTGTCCTTTTTATAAATTAAATACCAAAACAGGTAATATTTCCATAAAATTACTTGCAAACGGTATTTGCTTAATCTAGAGGGTGGGTTAAAATGTATTTCTTATTTGGAAAATTGAATAAACTTGCACTAAAAATCAGGAATGTTTAGCATATTTTTACATGTCACACACTATTAATTGGAGAATTTGATTATAGCCTTGGGATTTCGGAAGGAGTTTAGAAATGTATTTTCAAGAAGTTGTAAGTTATCAATCTTTATGATAATTAAACATAAAAAGCTACAATTTTTGTCTATTAAAAGTAAGAAGTAATATTACAACTTTAAGAGAACAGATATTATTCCTTTAATTTGCAGCCTCCTTTTCAATACATCTCTCTTCATGCTCAGGTTTTAAACACTTCAAAAAAAGTATCTCTTTAAGAATTTTGAATGAAGGTCTAACTTTAGTATAAAGAGTGGGGTATCGAGGAAGAGGCAACCCACATATAAACTTTTCAGGTTTTAGCGCTTCTCCTCACTTTCAACTGAAAAAATAGTTTTTCTTAAAATTTAACTTCTAACTTTTTTCGAATAATATTCCGATAAATACCTCCTCATTCATGTTAATTACCCTAAGGAAGTTCCCCTATGTAAAATTCATCCCCCATAAAATTGCCATCGTAAAAGTGTGTCATTGCTACAAATGCCCCCCCCCCAAAAAAAAGTTCACTATTCCGAAGGAAAAATTCTTCTTAGCTTATTCTTCATATTCTTACTAAAAAAAGATACTAATATTTACTTTATTTCTGATTGTTTATTAATTCATTCCGAAAATTACTTCTATGTTGAAAACTTTTCCAAGATCCCTCCCCTTCATCTAGAAGTTTCTCGTAGATAATTCTAATAGATAGTTCTTCATGGATTATTTCTCACGAGGTGAAGGAGCAAATTTGTATTTGAATTCAGCCAAATTTTCCCCGTGTAAAATTTCTGCTGAAAAGTCTACTCCCACCCCACCCAAAAAAAAAACTCCCTTCCAATGGAAAATCATCCCTGTAAAAAATAGCTCTCTTCCTAACAATGTACCACACTGTCAAAGAATCTGTCATAGTCTTTCCTTTTCGACACATACACCCCCCCCTAAAAAAACCGTGCAAAATACGCCTTGTTGAAAATGATTACCGGTGAATATCCCTTGGAAAATAGTCCCTCCCTTAGCAAGTTGGTCTCCAGTCACTTTCAACTTATGATAAAGGACCAGAGGCACCATTTTGGCCAAATCTTGGGGTGAGCATGAACTCCATCTGCCCCCCCCCCCCCGATTCACTTTGTATGGCTTAAGAAAAATTCGGGTTTTGGAGGTATATTGGTCAAATAGTCTAAGTAAAAATGCATTTTCAGCTCCCGTGTGTTGCTTGAAAATGTACTGTAACCAAATGAGGAACTCAGCCACACTGGCCTCTAAGATTAAGACTACAATCAACGAGGTTAAGTGATTAAACTGAAAGTGGAAAATTCAACCAGACTACAGACTGGCATTCTTCAGCGAGAAACTTTCTTATTTAAGAAAACAAAACGTCGGTGAAAATAACCTTCATTGTTATGCTGAGGGTTGTAACCAAAATCTCAGTTTTCTTTCAGCAGAAATCTTCCAGGTCAAATATATTTGCAAAAAGGAAACACATAGCAAGATGAAACGAAAACTATAACAACATTCAAGGTAACAAAGGGAACCGCCAAGCTTTCATCTTTGCAAAATCGTCAACAAGCTGGTTGTAGTCCAAATTTTTTACTAAATCCTTCTCTGCAAATATCAAAAGGAGGTGACTGAGACGATCATCTCCTGTTGTAGACCGCAGGCAGCTATTCACTATTTCTAGGCTAGAATACAAACACTCACTGCTCACTGTTGTCTCAGGAAGTGTGGCAGCAATACGAAGTACTTTAATTACTTCTGAGTAAGCTACTGGTAATGCCTGAAGATGGTCAACAATGTCTAGGAAGTTTTTCGGCTTTTTCTCCTCATTGAGCAAGAAACGCTTGGCAATACCAGCTAGAGATTTGATAAGAATGCTGTCGATATCCAGCTCGCTGTAAAGAGAAGAGAAACACTTGAGTAGATCTGTGTCCATAAGCTTTGTTGAGCTTGGATCCAAGGCTTCGAGCGTACTCAGCACTGGCAAGTTATCTGTGAACCTTCTGTCAAATTCGGCTTGTAGACGGTCAAAAGTTTTGAAGTATTCTTGATTCATTTCATCCGCCAAAGTAGTAGTCCAATTTCCAGATTCGATTAAATTCTTTCCTAGCGTCAAAGTTGTCAAAAATTGTTTTCGGTGCTTTGTGATCTTTTGAGTTCTTCAAGTTCGTCCTATCTGACCAACAGAAGAGGGTCTAGTCACGGGTCCATTCACAACAGGTACTTCAATTTCGAGTTCTGTTGCAAACTCTTTAGCCTTCTTGAAAAGCGATACAAATGAAGCATCTGAACGCAGGTCGGTGAGTTTGCTTCTTGTGGCCTGAATCAGGGTGCGTGATCGAGAAATAACCAAGTCGATGGTGACGGCATGGAGTTTCCAAGACACCGATATCGTGACTCGCATAATTGCTTCTATGTAGTGCAATTGGAAGATACCAAGGAACGATTCCATCAAGGAATGATAGACCAGGAACTAACCTATTTTAGTCTATGAACTTAGAGGAATTACTGTAAATATTCAGAATTTATAATATTAATATAATCATCTAGGAAATGGGCATTTGACAGAACTTGAGAATTTAATAGTGTATCTAACCTGCTTTCAAAGTTTACAATGGTTAATAGCAAATAGTAATATTATTATGGCCAGCAAAAGGCCTTTTTTGGTGGAAGCTTGGGCCCCCTGGAATATCTGGGGTGGGCATTTGCCCACCCCTGCCCCCCCCCCCCCCCAAATGGTGCCTATGTAAAGGACTAGAACACTGGTGGATCGAGGGGACGGGACCCTTAACCCCCCGAGATTTCTCCCGTGCCCCCTTTTCTCTGTTCGTTTCTTTTTTCCCTCCTTTTCTTAACAAATTTGTCAATTTCGTCAATTATTGGCACCTTTGTGAAATTCAGTTTTCCCTGAGATTTTGCTCCTTGGCGACCTTGTCATATTGACCCCCCCCCCCCCCCATGATTTTGCTCTATAACTAAAAGTCAAGTCTCTTAATTCACTTAGTTCAAATTCCATTACTTTACGTGCTCTACAATAAACAAAGGCAATAAAATAGAAGATGATTATATGTTTCCATTAGACTCGCAGAAGCACCATGAAGAGTCAGCTTTCCCAATCTAATTTTGATGCCAATAGCTACAACAAAAGAATCGCATTTTAAAGCTGATTTTAAATATAGAAGTTTCATCAAGTTTAGTCTTACCCATCAAAAGTTAGGAGCCTGAGAAAATTTGCTTTATTTTAGAAAATAGGGGGAAACGCCCCCTAGAAATCATAGAATCTTAATGAAAATCACACCGTCAGATTCAGCGTATCAGAGAACCATACTGTAGAAGTTTCAAGCTCCTATCTACAAAAATGTGGAATTTTGTATTTTTTGCCAGGAGGCAGATCACGGTTGCGTGTTTATTTGTTTTTTTGTTGTTTTTTTTTCCAGGGGTGATCGTATCGACCCAGCTGTCCTATAATATTGCAAGAGGGCTCATTCTAATGGAATTGAAAAGTTCTAGTGCCCTTTTTAAGTGATCAAAAAATTGGAGGGCACCTAGGCCCCCTCCCACGATAATTATTTTACCAAAATCAACGGATCAAAATTCTGAGATAGCCATTTTATTAAGCGTAGTGGAAAAATCTTATGACTATGTCTTTGGGGACAACTTACTCCCCCATATTCCCCGTGGGAGGGGTAACAAGTTACAAACTTTGACCAGCGTTTACATATAGTAATGGTTATTGGGAAGTGTACAGGTGTTTTCAGGAGGATTTTTTTTGGACGGGGGAAGGGGTTGAGAAGAGGGGGATACGCTGGGGGAACTTTCCATCGAGAATTTGTCATTTGGGAAGAAAATTTCCATGAAGGGAGCCCAGGATTTACTAGTATTATTTAAAAAAACGATGAAAAAATTAATATGAAAAAGTTTTTTCAGCTGGAAATAAGGAACAGCATTAAAACTTAAAATAAACAGAAATTATTATCAATATGAGGGGCTCACCTCCTCCTAATACCTCGCTCTTTACGCTAAAGTATTTTTAGTAATTTCAACTATTTATGCTATGGCTTTTGTGATTCAGGGGTCATTCTTAATGACTTGCGACAAAATTTAAGCTTTAGTGTAAACAGCGAGGTACTGACGAGGGGGCGAAACTCCTCATATATGTAATAAAAATATGAGAATACAAAATTTCTTTACGTAACCTAATTTATAAGTTAAGTAAATCTTTTACTAATAAAAAGATTCGTAAAAAATTAAAAGTTCTAGTTACCTTTTTAATTAACCGAAAAGTCGAAGGGCAACTAGGCTTCCTCTCCCGCTCTTTTTTCTCAAATGAGAAAGCCATTTAGCCAAAAAAAAAAGCAAATTTGGTTTTAATTATTCCTCTGCTGAGAGGGAAATTTCTGGGGGAGGGGTTTTTACATAGAAAATTCTACCTGGGGCGATCTGAAAGAATTACTGTTCGAAATTGTTTTTAATTGTCATACTCTTTTTCCCAAGTCAGATTTTTACTGAAGATGGTTCTGGAAAAATTATCCTGAGGCTATTTTCAGTTTGGATTTCCAGAAAAACCATTTTACGAAAAGAGAGGATTTCCGAAGCGATTGAAGAAATGATTGGAAATTAGTCTTTTCCAAATGACACCATGCTAAGGAGAATTTTTCAAGCTGAATCGACCGCAAGAAAATTTACGGGGGCGAGTTTTTTACTATCTGGAGGGGGTTTTACGGGAATCAGTTTACGTGGTAGAAATTTCTACGCTTGACTTTCCTGTGAGAAGGGAATATTTAAGAAGAGTGAAACAAATCTACGGGTGTTATTTAAAAAATGATCAGAATAAAAAAAAAACATTTTAAACTGAAAGTAAAGATCATTAAAACTCAAATGAACAGAGTTTCATTTCCATCTTCCATCCTCAATACTCCATCACCTCCATCCTCAATACTGTTATTTACGCTGAAGTTTGACTGTTTTTCCCAATTTTTTAAGAACGGCTACATAAACATTGGTCGTTTGAATAGAAAAGGAAGTATTTCGTAAAGTCTTTAAAGCTTTAGCGTAAAAAGCAAGGCATTGAGGAGGGAAGCGACTCCTTCATAGAAACGCGTAAAAAACGGTTGCATATCTCTAAGTATCTTTGCAGGGAAGAATATACAATCTGTATCTTAACTATGTATTATATTTAAGGCCTTTCAGACATCTTTAAGCTATGAAATTTGTAAAATCTACGTATATCATTTGTTTTTGGGAAGCATAGACACTTTCGGAGCGGGAGATTTTGTGATTGAGGTGAGTTTCTGTGGTTTCAAGTTTTTGTTCGTTTCAAGTTTTAATGGTGTTCCTTACTTTCAGAAAAAAAAACTTTCATTTAATATCTATTACATTAATGCTTAGCTTAGTGTTTTTACACTTGAAGTGCCGTTTTTCATGCGTGATCAACATCCACTGGTTTGAATCATATTTTAAAAGATATTACCAAATCTTTTGCAATTCCCCAAAAATAATATTTTAAATTAAAAATGATTGTTTGTCAAACACAGAATAATTTTTTGTCATATACACTATTATGAATGACGTCATAATTGTTGGATACAATTATGTGTGTGTTCTATTAAAACTAAGTGATAACTATGGTTTCGACGGGGATTCGTCTTTTACCATATCCACCTAAAAAGCCGAAAACTATTTCTGTGTATGATATATTTTCGGCAGAAGATACATCTTCATCTACACGATGAAATGACTTCAAAATGGATTCATATATGTTAAAATCATAAAAACGTCATACTAAAACTTAAAAACATTATGAGGCTGAATATCCTTCTTGATTACCAAAATGACGTCATTCGTTATGATGTAAGGTACCGATATAAGAGGAAACTAAAGCAACGTCACCTCAATTTATTACAAAGGACCATGCTGAAGACATCAACACAAAATAAACGTTCACGTAACGATGCGGACCAAGGTAAAAATGTTGTACCTACCAAGCTTAGAAAAATTTTCATTTCAAATGGTGATACAATGGATGTCAAAGATAATGGAGGTAGAACTCCTTCACATTTACATATAGCTGTTGCGATTGGAAATCTAGATGTTTGTCAGCTATTGATTTCAAAGGGTGCTGCATTAAATGCCAGAAATTCTTATAAACAAACACCTTTACATATAGCTGTTGCAATTGGAAATCTAGATGTTTGTCAGCTATTGATTTCAAAGGGTGCTGTATTAGATGCCAGAAATTCTTATAAACAAACGCCTTTACATATAGCTGTTGCAGCTGGATACCTAGATATTTTTCAGCTATTGATTTCAAAGGGTGCTGTATTAGAAGCCAGAAATTCTTATAAACAAACGCCTTTACATATAGCTGTTGCGGCTGGATACCTAGATATTTGTCAGCTATTGATTTCAAAGGGTGCTGTATTAGATGCCAGAAATTCTTATAAACAAACGCCTTTACATATAGCTGTTGCGACTGGAAATCTGAATGTTTGTCAGCTATTGATTTCAAAGGGTGCTGCATTAGATGCCAGAGATGGCAGCAATTTTGGGAAAGAAACGCCTTTACACATAGCTGTTGCGATTGGAAATCTAGATATTTGTCAGCTATTGATTTCAAAGGGTGCTGTATTAGATGCCAGAAATTCTTACAAACAAACGCCTTTACATATAGCTGTTGCGGCTGGATACCTAGATATTTGTCAGCTATTGATTTCAAAGGGTGCTGTATTAGATGCCAGAAATTCTTATAAACAAACGCCTTTACATATAGCTGTTGCGACTGGAAATCTGAATGTTTGTCAGCTATTGATTTCAAAGGGTGCTGCATTAGATGCCAGAGATGGCAGCAATTTTGGGAAAGAAACGCCTTTACACATAGCTGTTGCGATTGGAAATCTAGATATTTGTCAGCTATTGATTTCAAAGGGTGCTGTATTAGATGCCAGAAATTCTTACAAACAAACGCCTTTACATATAGCTGTTGCGGCTGGAAATCTAAATATTTGTCAGCTATTGATTTCAAAGGGTGCTGCATTAGGTGCCAGAAATTTTGGGAAACATACGCCTTTACACATAGCTGTTGCGACTAGAAATCTAGGTATTTGTCAGCTATTAATTTCAAAGGGTGCTACAATAGATAACGTAAAGTCTTGGGAAACAACGCCTTTACATATTGCTTGTGCGTCTGGATACCTAGATATTTGTCAGCTATTGATTTCAAAGGGTGCTAGAGTAGATGCCATAGATACTTGGAGTCAAACACCTTTGTGTCTAGCTGTTCAAAATGGGAATCTAAATATATGTCAGATGTTGCTTTCAAAGGAGGCTGTAATCGATTCCATAAAATCCTTAGAAAATTCGGTTTTGCTCGAAGCTGCTAGTACTCAAAATCTAGATATTTCTCAGCTATTGATTTCAAAGGGCACTGCAATAGATGCCAGAAATTCTTGGAAAGAAACGCCTTTTCATATAGCTATTCGCCGAGAAAATCAAGATATGTGTCAGCTATTGATTTCCAATGGCGCTGAAATAGATGCCATAACTTGTCAGAAACAAACGCCTTTACATATAGCAGTTGAGACTGGAAATCTAGTTATTTGTCAGCTATTAATTTCACAAGGTGCGACAATAGATGCCATAGATTCTAGGGAAAAAACGCCTTTACTTATAGCTGTTATGACTGAAAATCTAGATATTTGTCAGTTATTAATTTCAAAGGGTGCTACAATAGATGCTATAGATTTTATAAATGAAACGCCTCTACATTATGCTGCTTTTTATGGAAAACTAAAAGCCTGTCAGCTATTGATTTCAAATAGTGCAGCAATAGATGCTTTAGATTCTAGTAAGTCAACTCCTTTACATCTTGCGGCACAGAACAGTCGCTTAGATGTGTGTAGGCTACTAGTGTCAAAGGGTGCAGGCCTGAATTCTTTAAACTCCAATAATGATACACCTTTAATGCTAGCGTTTTTATCTAACCACTCAAGGGTAAGTGAATATCTTTTAGAAAATAACGCAGTTTTTCATCCGTATACGTTGAAATCAATTTGCCGGGACATAATAAATAAAAATGCACTTCAAATGTGCAATAATGTTTTGGAAATTCCGGAAATTTTGAAAAATTACCTAACTTATGAGGATGAGCTTATAAGTTTGAAAACAAGAAAAGGATGCTTCTTTCATTCTTGCAATTATATAAACCGGAAATACGAGGAGTTGGATAGGAGAACAGGTGCTTTAAAAACGATCTTTAAAAGTAATAAAAAGCCAAAAATCGTCAAAACTTCAGATAGGGCACCACCGCCGCAGCTTGTGGATATCTCAAGCAAAGGCGAAGATTTTATTTATTCCGAATAAAGGCATGTGTTTAAAACGTCTCGCGAGCCAGCAAAGTTAAAAATCCACCTCTTGCAAAGTTAAGAATCCAAGAAATATTATATGGAGTGGAGAATGGCTGGGAGATGTGAATCAAAAGACTGCTTTCTAATATTTGAGACAAGTATTGCAATTAAACTTTCATCAGTTGTGCCAATTAAAAGGGAAAGAGGAAAGTTTGCTCCCCCAAAGATTTTGGTTCCCCCACTATATTTAAAAAACATCTTCTTTTAGGTATTTTTATGGAAAATGCTCTTTCTGATAGTTTCATTTAATTTTTAACAGCAAATTTGCCCCTCCCTCTTAGATTTTGTAAATTACTAATACTCCAACCCCTTAACATTTTTGTAAATTGACACAACTGGTTTTTTTCTATCTGCCAAATAGGGTATTTTGCGGAGATTTCATGGTTAAAACATCTACAACAGAAGTTTCTATTATGAATGCTGTGGCCAGAAGTAAATAATGCTGCAAGCATAGATTAAGATTTTCATCATTTTTATTTGGTTGTTATGGAATTCAAGCGATTGCAGTGAATTCCATGCATCTTGCGAAATTATTATCTACATCCCTGCTTTCTTGATTAGTCTAAAAGATGGGGGATTGACAAAATTGATTCCCTTTTGGTTCAAACATGACTCCCAAGAAAAATAAAGATATTGGGGCCTGAGAGTGTACATTTTTATGATCAGTTTCTTTCCTTAGATCCTATCTCTAGATATATATACTGCGTGTCTAAGGTAACGGTCTTCTAAGAAAGCAAGAATCATTTCGTTGACGTTTTTTGTCTTGTTATTTTTTTTTATGATACTAGATATGATTATTTGAATTATAAAAAAGACAAAAAAAATACACAAAAGCTTAAGAACCGGAAAGTACATACAACTATGTTTTTCGCGAGTTGAGAAATTATATGTTAAACTTAAAAGCAGAAACAAGTAACACGAGAACACAACTTTCTGGGAAAAATGTAATAGCACAGGTAAAGCCAGTGTATTGGTGGAAATAGATTCCTAACAAGAGTATATTAAAATTTCCAAAATATACCAAATTTTCATGATCATTTAGAGCTGTATTAGTGTGCAACCCAAAACTAAGTGCTGGCTCGAAGAATGTCAGGTTCTTTAAAGACCAATTCTATACATTGGTGCTATTATAGCCTGTGTTTTGTATTGCAGCATTATTTGTAGATCAACAGGATTGATCCGTAAGGTCAAGGTTTGTCTTTAGTTTGATCTCGCCAGAATTTTTATTTACCAAGTGATTATTGTTATACTCCTGCCATAATTCCGTGGGCAATAATGTTTATGTTCATCGCCGAAAATTTGTCTGTTTCTGTAAATAAAAAGATAACAAAATTATAGGCAACTCAGTTCAAGTAGCATGAATTACCCATTCGCCACTAAAAATGGGAACAGTGCTTCCATGTCGCTTTTTCAAAAATCGGGTGAATGTCCTTTGAAATCGGAGGATTTGGCGTCGACTTTTGAAATAGAGTGGAATAGTTGTGGTCATCAAATTACGGCTAATTGTAGAAAAAGCCAAGACAGATAGTCCAATTAAGTGAGAAGAAAAACTTGGTATTAATTCCCCCCCCCCTTTATTGCTTCAGTAGGGGGGGGAGGGCTTCATGGTCCTTCAAGGTCGGGTAATAGACCATAACAGGGTGGGGAATTCAGGCAGTTTAGTGCAAATATGTATGTCAACTCATGTCTACGACTATCAAGTGAAGTCAATATTAATTGTTTCAGTGTATCATCATATGTTGAGTAATTGTGCTCAATTAAAATTTTACATGTGGAGGTGGGATTAGTGATAATTTCAGGCCTCATAGAAGAGGGACATACTAAGGTGGTTAACACCAAGGAAATACTGAAATAAGGAAATAAACCATTTCTGTCAGACCAAGAACAAAGTTCTTAGTAAGTAAGTAAATAAGTGAGATAGTAAGTAATAGTTAATAGTAATTATTATGATAATGTTTATAATATTATTATGTGTATTGTTATAAATTATAACATAATGTTATTATATCTAATTATAATGTTATGTATTATAATAAATTTTTAGTAATTATTAGAAATTAGTAATAAAATAGTAGTAAAAAAATAGTTAATAAGAAATAGTTCAGAGATAAGTTTCCAAAAAAAACATAGTTTAATCTCGACAGGGATTTCCTATTCTCAATACCATTAAAATTTCCATTATACTGTATAAAATTCAGCAGATTTCTATTTTATTGAAAAGACATAAGATGAACATATAAGCAATTATCCAAGAAACCAAAAACCGAAACATCAGCGTTTCTAACAGCTTTCAAATAATTTGATGTTACTCTTTCCATATCTGACAAGGCCTAAAATTAGAGAAAAAAAGTTTAAAAGTAATCAGCAAAAATATAACACATCAATAGTATATTCGAGCAATTTCCATAACAGATTGTAGTTTAATAATACTAAAATACAACATATTAACTTTTTCCCTATCTGACTATGGCCAGACAGAAGCCAAATCATGGCTAGAAAAACACCAAACAGAAGACTAAACTTCTGTTTAGAACACAATAAAACAAATCAACAATTCCTGCCATTCGCAAATATCTCTCACCAATAGAGAAAGTTAGTATAAGTAATTTCATAGAGCCACTTCTAAAGCTAAAAAATTGGGAGTTGGTTCCAAACACATTTTAAGTGAACAGCAAATATTTGCAAATACCTTTTATATGTCTTTTAGATGTCTTTAAATTAGATGTCTCTTCTGGTGATAGTCGCTTAACAGAATTTTCCACATTTTTTCAAGTTGTATCATTTATCTATAGCAGTGGTCTTTCAACTGAGGTCCAAGGACTCTTAGAAATCAAGGAAACTTTCAAAAGGAGTCCATGATTATTCCAAGCGTTTCTGATTGCATCCCTGTACGTTGGGCCACGCTGTTTTTAAAATTACTTATATCTTATCTTTTATGCCGGCGATTCAGCTCTTTCTTTCTACAATCAGTACAAACGTCAGCAACGCTGTACCCTTGTATCGTTTTTGGGACAATTTAGAGGTCCTGTAGCAATGCGAAATATTGGAAATTTCGTATAATCCAGTATATCCAGTATAATCCAGAGTCTTCAGTACACTCCTTTTTGGAGAACATGAGTCGCTCTTAAGAATTGAGACAAAATTCAAACTTTAGCGTAGAGAGCGAGGTGTTGAGGAGAGGTAATACCCTTTGGGACAATTTGAAAGTCCTGTAGCAATGCAAAACACTGGAAATTTCGTAGTATAATCCAGAGTCTTCAGTACACTCCTTTTCGGAGAACATGAGTCGCTCTTAAAGAGTTGGGACAACAAACTTTAGCGTAAAGAGCGAGGTGTTGAGGAGGGGCAACGCCCTTTATATACGTAATAATTTCTGTTCGTTTTAAGTTTTAATGTTGCTCCTTACTTTCTATACTTGAAGGTACAGTAGTGGGATTAAGGTAGGAAAAGGCTGAGAAATAGCTGAAGCGGGTAGAATCCGGGGGAGGGTGTGTCTTTTGTGAGAAATGTTTCTGTGTGAGTGTTTGTCATTGCATTTTTTTTTTAATTTTTCAAATGTTTCTAAAAAAAAGGATAAAGATCCTCCTGGGCCATTGCTGGCGCATAGGGCGTCGAGTATTACAGGGACAAGTAACAAGCTTGTCGCCCATCGCCCTATGCATCAAATGTTTGTAGCCTGACTTTTTTAAGAAGAACAGTTTGATTGAAGAGGTTTTGAATAGGTGTTCGATTTCATTGCAACGGCAGTAGAAAAAAGTGGTTTGGCAAGTATAGGACGCACGGAAGGGTATCAGAAATTTTAAAGCTTTTTTCGAAATTTGTGGATGCGCCATTCAGCACCTTAGTGATCGTAGTGATTGAATGTATAGTGATTGTATTTTTGAGAGTAAGTTTTGCTAACCTTCTTAGTGGTAAGAAATCTCAGTTTTGAAAAGTAATCCATTTATGCACCAGATTGAGATAGGAAAATTTTTGTGTAAAGTATTTTACAAGAAGTCACTAGTGTTGGATTAAAACTAGTTATCTTCACTAGCAATAAACAGTTTTGACCATTATATAATTAAATAAAAAGAGCTAATTTTTTTCAACTGAAAGTACGGAGCAACATTAAAACTTAAAACGAACAGAAAACTTAAATTACGTAAATGCAGGTTGCCTCGTCGTCAACACCTCACTCTTTACACCAAAGTTTTATAGTAATTTTGAAAGACACTTCCTATTGTTCCAATTAAACGAATATAGTGTTTCAGAAGTCTTTCTTAAAGAATTCAGACAAAATTAAAACTTAGCGTAAAGAGCGAATAGTCAGTATAATAATTTGATTCTTTTGATATATGTATTGGGATAGAAATTCCGTTTTTAGAGATTTGGTTACTATTGAGCGGGTTGCTCCTTACTTACGGTTTGTTGCCACGGACTGTTTGAAAAGTCTTATAGACAAGAAAATGATTCGAAATCAAATTTTCCTAAGCGTAATGAAGCGGCAAATCCATTTTAGGTATCAATGCCCCAGTTTGAAGTGGCTTTTTAAGGAAAACTAAAATTTGGGGATAGAAAAGGGATTCACTGACACGGCACTCGATCGATTCCGATTCCATCTGAAAAACTGCCACCATGGATCTATTATTTCTATCTCTGCTGCTTAATCTTATTTCTGGGCAACCAAACAAGGATTCAAGGAAAACCTGGTTTTGTTTCTTTCTGATTGCAGGGAATTCTTTGCTTCTGGCTTGTTTTGAAAGCTGTTTCAAGACTTGATTTAAGCTTGCAACAAAGTAAAAGCTGGGCAGCTAGCAGGCTTGAAGCAAGCTTGTTTGAGGCCTTTCGTTTGATTTAAAATTAGGTGAATTTCGTATGTACTTTAAATCACCATCCCTATTCTTCTTAGATCTGCCAAACTTTCGGATTTTTCCCAGAATCTTTGGATCTCTATCCTGAATTTGGGATCTTAGAAAAGGCACATATTAAACATTATTTTAAAATTATGTTAATTCTTTATGTTGTCATTATTTCATACAATAGGATGTTTGGACCCAGTTTCAACAGCTACGAAAGTGCCCTTGAGCTCTTGAATTTGCCCACCTTATTCGATCAAAGACATGAGCTAATAATGAAATTTGGGAAATCACTATTAATAAACGGGAGGCACCGATCCATACTTCCACCATCCGCATCAATCAGCAGACATACTACAACAAACCAGAACCAGTCAAGTGCCGTACGAACAGATTCGCAAACTCCTTTGTACCATATTTCGTAAGAGCATTTAACAAGTGAATTGGAAGTTGTGCCATATTTCGTAAGTGTATCTAATTAGTGACCATTTTATGATTGTGAAAGTAGCGTAATTTAGCGTTCACTTTTGAGTGCTACGATAGCTATTTCAATAGACGAATTTCCAAATGTAGAATTGTTTGTTCGCTAGCAAACCTTGGGTCGTTCAATTCTTGGTTAAAGCCGTAATTCTACATACCCCAAAAAATTACTAGAGGCATATGTCTGCCAAAAAACTGCTCCATCTGTTAGTGAACAAATATCGCCGGATATATCCAGATAATATCAAACAATTCTTGGTAGCGAACTGTAAGTAAGGAGCGACCCGCTCAATAGTAACCAAAGCTCTTAAAAACAGAATTTGATACCAACAGATCAAACAGTTCTTGGTAACGAACTGTAGTAAGGAGTGACCCGGCTCAATAGTAACCGAAACTCTAAAAAATGGAGTTTTGATACCAATAGTTACATCAAAAGAATCAAATTTTAATGCTGATTTTAGATATAAAAGTTTCATCAAGATCAGTTATACCCGTCAAAAGTTAAGAGCCTGAGAAAATTTGCCACATTTTAGAAAATAGGGGGAAACACCTTCTAAAAGTCATACAATCTTTTCAAAAATCACACCATCATATTCAGCATATCAGAGAATCTTATTGTAGAAGTTTCAAGCTCCAATCTACAAAAATGTGGAATTTCGCATTTTTTGCCAGGAGACAGATCACGGATGCGTGTTTATTTGTTTTTTTTTTTGTTTTTTGTAGTTCTTTTCCCAGGGGTGATCGTATCGACTGAGTGGTCCTATAACCTTGCGAGAGGGTTCATTCTAAGGGAAATTAAAAGTTCTAGTAACCTTTTTAAGTGACCAAAAAAATTGGAGGGCACCTAGCCCCCCTCCCACGCTCATTTTTCTCCAAAGTCACCTGATCAAAATTATGAGATAGCCATGTTATTCACCATAGTCGAAAAGCCTAATAACTATGTCTTTAGGGACGACTTACTCCCCCACAGTCCCTGTGGGAGGGGCTACAAGTTGAAAACTTTGACCTGTGTTTACATATAGTAATGGTTACTGGGAAGTGTACAGACTTTTTCAGGGGGATTTTTTTTATTTTTGGGGGAGAGTTGAGGGTGGGGGGGGTACGTTGGAGGATACCGTTATAGGACGTTACCTCCTCGTTATACCTCACTCTTTCCGCTAAAGTATTTTTAGTAATTTCAACTATTTATTCTACGGCCTTTGTGATTCAGAGGTCATTCTTAAGGAATTGGGACACAATCTAAGCTTTAGTGCAAAGAGCGAGGTATCGACGAGGGTTGAACCCCCTCAGATACGCAATAAAAACATACGAATATAGAAGTTCGTTACGAAAGTTAATTCGTAAGTTACGTATATTTTTTACCAATGAAAACGTTTGTAAAAAGATAAAAGTTCTAGTTGCTTTTTTAAGAAGTCAAAAACTTGGAGGGCAACTAGGCCTCCTCCTTCGCTTCTTTTTTCTCAAAATCTTCCGATTAATGGCAATTAATTAATATGCAAATTTCGTTTTAATTATTTTTGTGTGGAGAGCCAAGATTAAAACATGCATAATTCAAAAACGTCCAGAAATTGAATAAAAAAACAAGTTTTTGTAACGGTAAGTAAGGAGCGACATTAAAACTTAAAACGAACAGAAATTACTCCGTATATGAAAGGGACTTTTCCTCCTCAACGCCCCGCTCTTTACGCTAGGTTTCTTACTGTTTTAAAAAGTAGAGTTAAGAGAAAGGGTCAAACTTTAGCGTAAAGAGCGAAGCGTTGAGGAGGAAAAGTCCCTTTCATATACGGAGTAATTTCTGTTCGTTTTAAATTATATGGACTGTAAAGAAGGTCTTCAAGTTTAATTATCACAGCCGTTTGCAATCGGACCTTTTTTAAACAACGCATTTGAAAGGTTTTACTTGTCCTTCCATACCTTTTCGAAGGAATTTTATATCTAACACATAAAACCCTTCAGAGCAAAGAAAGTATATTCAAATTGGAAACAAAATAAGTCTAAACCAACCAAACATCCGCCTGATAATTATACCTGATACGTAGAGATAGAGAGAGAGGAGAGAGAGGAGAGGAGAGGAGAGGAGAGGAGAGGAGAGGAGAGAGAGAGAGAGAGAGAGAGAGAGAGAGAGAGAGAGAGAGAGAGAGAGAGAGAGAGAGAGAAAGAGCGAGAGAGAGAGAGAGAGAGAGAGAGAGAGAGAGAGAGAGAGAGAGAGAGAGAGAGAGAGAGAGAGAGAGAGAGAGAGAGAGAGAGAGAGAGAGAGAGAGAGAGAGAGAGAGAGAGAGAGAGAGAGAGAGAGAGAGAGAGAGAACAATTCTATAGATCTTAACTAAACAAAATAACCAACGTTCAAGCCCAAAAAGCTACGCTGAACAGTTTTTTTTTTAATTTCCTCGTAGATCCAATCAAACAAAATAAAAACCATACGTTGCTCCAATAAGAATCCGTCACTACTTGATATTTGAGCTCCATAAGGAGTTTGTCAAGAACTCTCAGTCGACTTGGTGGTATATACTTTTCTTGACGTTTGAAAGTAATTTTTTCTAGACTCCGAACGAGTTCTGAGTACTTTTTAACAGCAAGCCGGGAGGCTTCTTCAAGAAAACCAAGCTGGTGATATAGTGATACCAACTCGGGCCAATTTCGTAACTGAAAACTAAAATGAAATAAGGTAACTCTCGCCTAAAAGAACGGTTTTAACTTTAAGTAAATGTGGTCTGACTAAGGCTGTTTCCAGGAAGAGGAAGGGGGGCTCGACATCCCCCCTCTCCTCCGCAAATGTTTGTCCGACTCATAAAGACATAACAAAATGCATACAAAAATGTTGTTATGTTTTTTCTAATCGTAATCCCCCACCACCGAGCGAAATCCGGATCTGAACTACAGTCTACAGAAATTCAAGAAAGATAAACTATTGTAAAGCAAACCTGCTGGAGATAAGATTCTTTACAAATACACTCTCAGTTACTCTGCGTTGAAACCTCAGAGTGAATTAGTGTTTGAACTCAATAATGGGAACTCTTTAAGCCAAAATCCAGATAAATATTGGTTAAAGTAAAAAAAAAGCTTCAGATAAATCTATGCGCAGTGGAAAACTACTACTACTAACAACAACTCACTGCAGCGAGTCACCTGGATCAACACAGTTTGCACCGCTCCTCCTCAACATTAATTAATTCTCTTCCCCCTAATTTAAGTTTCAGTTTCTTAGAAGTCCTTCCTTATGACCTATACCCATTCCTTTGAACCCATCCCAAAATGCGCAGGGAAAAGACATATGTGCAGAACTAACTAAATAGAGGTCTATCTCTACGAAGACGGGCGGGGGGATTAAATTTGTAAACCGAAAAACTATTAAAAAGTTGTGTGAAATCTAAATCATGTGAATTCGAAATTTTCAGAATTTCTTTGAAATTCCTAAAATTCTGAAATTTCGTGTGAATTCCGAAATTTCTTTCGAAGCTCTCTGCCCTATGGGTGTGTCCTCGGTTGGAATCAAAATAAAAGCAGGGATAACCTGCTTTTCGTTGACAGCACATGGACAGCCTTCGTACAACCTTTGGCAATCTGTTACCTTAAACATTTGGAATCTACCAAGATATATTACGAGAGAGTTTACAAGAAAATTAAGCGTCTATAAAGATAATGAAGCTAAGCCTAAATATGATATTTGCGAATCTTACCTTTAGAGGAAGCATGCAACCGACTTTAATTCTAAATCGCTTATGCACGAGCAAAAAAACATTACATCAAGAGAACGGAGAACACACTTAAACATTCTTTTAGAAATTAAAACGCTTTAGCATCCAAATGTACCGAAAAGTAAAAAAAAAAATTCCTACTACCCGAAAACTCGAAAATTTTGATATAAAATGCGTAATGACTACCACGCGCTTTTGTTTCTATTCTGTAAAAACTTCCAATTCTTCCGAGTAGAAGGAAAGGAAAATTAGTTTTTACCTTTTTAGTGCATTTTCAGATCAAAATATATTTTTTATCATATTTTTGTTTGTTTCTTTTAATTCTTTTTAGTATCTTAAATCTTTCCGAACAGATCTTTTTATATTTCTCTCTTTAAAGATTAAATCTTTTTAGTTTCATCGAAACGATTCATAATCATATTTCATACTAACAAGTCTTGCTTGTAAAACTTCATGCAGAAACCACACCTACCTCTTGTTCATATAATCAATAGCCATAATTATTGTATTCCATTGGCTATTGCAAAAAAACTCAAATTTTAATTAGTTAATGAATATTTCCATTAGTTAAACTATTCTCTAGTCTGCAGTACGATACTATTATATCATTTGTTCAATATTTACATTTACTACTCACAACTCAAACCCAATCACTGGGTATTCATTGGATATTGCGCTGGGTTACGGCTGTTTTTCCTTGGTCCATAACAATTATGAAAGCGTACACCCAAACACAATCTACAAATAATCTACGGATCGATGGCCAACGAGAATAGGTACAGACAGCGGCGTATCCAAGATTTTTTACTCAGAGGGGGGGGGGGTACAAAAACGCATCAAAAATTGTTTAATTCATTTTTGTTACGTTTTTACAAGTCGGACAAACATTCTGGGGCAGGAGGTCAAATCCAACCCCCCTCCCTTCTAGAACAATTTTGGCTACAGGGAAGGTTTTTCAGTTTTTCTGTTGAGGATGGGGCTGGGGTTTCATTAGTGTCATTATAAAAGAAAATTCTTTTTTTCAGTTTCTTTTAGATGACCTCACCGTAAAAAGGATTTCACGCATGATGAAGGTAATACTGTTGGGTCTTGACGAGACAGGTGGAGGCGGCCTACATTTTCTACTGCTAGTATAACGAATAAATTACCTTTTTTCAATTTTTCTAGACGGTGCCCCCCTTCCCCTTAAGAGGATTTGACACACGATAAGAGTATTCAAGATCCACATGAATCTACCGGAGTTTCATCTATCTATGCATACTCTTCTTAAAATTTAAGCTTACGTTAATTAAAATTATTGAATTCTTTTCTTATCGTTTTTCCATTTTATGTCATTTTCTCGACGTCCCCTTCTAATGAGAACATGGCGGTTCCTCCAAAAAAGAAGAAAAAATTGTAATAAATTGTATTTGACTATGAAAATTGAGCAAATCGTGGACATTTCTTAAGTACAAAAGGTTTGCTCTCTTTTTGATAAATCTAAATTTAGAAATATAAATTAGTATATAAAAAAAACCACGAAGAAGGAAATACATTAGTTCATGCTAGAGGGAAACTTTAATATAAATAGAGAAGAAAAACTATGCAAGCAAGAAGAAATTAGGATGGTTAACACGACTTTCCTCTTGCTTCGGAAAAAAAAAAATCAAATTCACCTTTACAGAAAAAAGACTTACCGAGTAGGACTTTACAAGCCAAGCCGGTAAGAAGACATCTGAACTAAGAATTCGAAAGGCACATGTACGATGACACGCCGTTTCCAAAGACCTTTCTGCTGCTACTAGACTAGCCTCGAGCAGTCTTTCAACTTGCTCAACTGGCCGGGAAGATACTATTTCACGGACTGAAAACAAAATATAAAATAACTAAAAAAAAATCTTTGCATAACAGCAAGACTTAAAAATTTTGGTTCTTTCGAAAAAAACAAAGAGGTGGCATTTTAATTTTAAATTTTATACCTTTTTATGGATAATTCATATCTAAAAAGCAACAAAACATAGCCTTAACTTACGTTTAAGCTGCTCAAACTCTATTTTTGGCGCAAAAAAAAAATGATTCTCAATGCTCACATGTTCGGATTTATCATAAAATATTTGAGTTTAGTAAATAACTAAAAAAAAATCTAAAAAAAATCAATAAGTATAGCAAGAGAACAATTGGATAACTCAAATAAAAAAATAAATAGCCTGAAAGCTAAGTTTACATTTTACAACTTTTATTTTCCATGCAAAAAAAAGAGCTTGCCTCGCAACACTCCTGAACAGACAACTAATTTAACGACCAAGAAAAAAGAAAAACCCATTTTCTGGTGGTCCATGCCCCTTAAATAATTTTTTTTTGTCTTTCAGTCTCCTTGATCCATAACTTATGAATGTAAAATTTCAATCAATCAAATATAGAAAGATTTTCAAGTTATTTTTGGGCACACTTCCCCATCCCTTTGGCACAGGAAACAATCCCTGAAAATTTTTAAATAGTCCATTAGCTAAGACCAAACACGCCTACCTTTTTCTACTAAGACCTATCAATGAACAACTAGTATTTCATTTTAAGGGTTCTTGCTCGTGATACTGGTGGGTTATGTCATCCCCAGAGACATATTTAAATGGCTTTCCGACAATTACGAAGAAAATGCTAATTTTGAAATTTTATCCAATACCACGGTGAGTTAGAGGGGTACCCGGGGACAAAATGGCGCGGGAAAAGGGTGGTGAGCCTCTTCCGAGTTTGTACGCCCAGCGTTTTCATACACAGTGGCTGAGGAATAAAGAATACACGAGGGACTTATCGCTCTATATCAGTGCAACACTACTGCCTTGACTAATTTCTTTGATTAATTAGTCAAAGAAGAATTTCTTTGACTAATTTGATTAATTTCTTTTCTGATTATTTGTTATGGTTATTACAATTTTTTTTATGTTGTTGACGTTGGTAACCAAACAGGATAACTTATCCAAACTAATGTGTTAGAAGCAATAATCTCGAATAAGCTATATGAAGTCTTGACAATCATACTTCATTCTTTTTTAATTCAGGGATGACATTACTTAACTGGCAGTCATAGAAGGCTATGAACTCTAGCTGTAATCTATGAAATCTAAAGCTAATGTTAAGAAGACCAAGTCATGAAACTAGGACTATATGTGGATGAAGAGGTGATGAAGAGAGCCAGGAGATGACCAAGGAATGGGAAGCTTCACTTATCTAGGCAGCATTATTAGCAAAAACAGTGGATGCAGAAAAGGTGTAAAAAGGAGAAGCCAAGGAGAACAGCATCTTTTACAGTTGATAATATGAAAAAAACTTCGTTTTCTTAAAGAGTTAAAGAGGCTGCGTCCCAAAGTCGAACCTTAAAACGTACAGGAATTAGAAGAGGCAGTTGGGGGGCTGCCGCCCCCCAAACCCCCAGCTTTTAAAGACTCTTTTGTACAGGTTTTTTTTGTGGGGGACTTCATTGTTACTAATTACTATTTTCGGCGCAATGGTTCTCCTGTCCTCTTGTGTTTAACATTTTTCGAAGTTATTCCATTATTCATTCATTTCAATTTTTTGTTAATTAAAAGAGGGCCTTTCCGAAGCCAAGAGCGGGGGGTTAGCAAAAAAAACAAAAAACCTGTACCAAAGAGTCTTTAAAAGTTGGGGGTTTGGGGGGCGGCAGCCCCCCAACTGCCTCTTCTAATTCCTGTACGTTTTAAGGTTCGACTTTGGGATGCAGCCTCTTTAACTCTTTAAGAAAACGAAGTTTTTTTCATATTATTTCTGTACGTTTTTCTACAATCCATGGTGGATGTAATTTAATAATTCCTGTACTCCTCGTACAGGAATTAGGAGAGGAACTTGGGTGGCTGCCGCCCCCCCCCCCGCTTTTAAATCATTGTATAAAATAGAAAAAAAAATAGATAGAATGACCGAAATGTTTCTTTTGCTCATAAGAAGCTAATATTCTGTTATCTCTCAATTGATAAGCTGTCCAGGTGTTATCAAAATTATACACTTTTATATTGATGTTGTTAAAAAAAACCGCCCGTAAGGGACTTGAACCCTTGACCAGAGGATTAAAAGTCCCACGCTCTACCGACTGAGCTAATCACTTACATGTGTGTAAATATAACTTCTCAATAAGTTTTAAAAATTTCAAATTAACATGGGCTCTTATGGAGAGAAATGCGTTAATTAAGTAGCTAATGCGTGGTTTCTGGAAAACAGGGAAGGAGTTATCGGATCGAGCTGAAATTTCGCGGATAAGCTCCTGGGCCGTAGAGGACCTTAACTTGTGAATTTCAGCCCGATCGGACAACGTTAAAAGGGGGATGGGGTTGGGGAGTCGAAACTTTCGGGGGGTTAAGATTTTCCTACTAAACTTTCCAGGAAAATTACTCGGAGAATTCCGCATCGAATGAGTCCTCGTACACCCAGATCCGATGTCGGCTGTGACCTGTAGGCGTCGAGAAAAAAAAAGAAAATGAATTTTAAGTGTCTATGCGTGGTTTCTGGAAAACAGGGAAGGAGTTATCGGATCGAGCTGAAATTTCGCGGATAAGCTCCTGGGCCCTAGGGGACCTTAACTTGTGAATTTCAGCCCGATCGGACAACGTTAAAGGGGGGCTGGGGTTGACTGGTCGAAACTTTCGGCCAGATTTTCCCCATGAAGGAAAAGTTGGAGGGGGATGAAATTTGGCAGGTTTCTTAGTTGGAGCTCGGGCTACGAAATGCATCCCTCCCCATCCCTCTGCGACCACTGGAACCAAAAATCGCTTAACATTGTCGTGGGTCGCCTCTTTATAGAGGCACGAGTGTGCCTCTTTGAAAAGTTTGCAAGAACAGGAAGATAATCTCTAAATTATAATTGGGACACTAAAAGAAGCGAAAATTCAGTTGTCCAGTATAGCTTTGAAAAATGGGTCAATTCAAAAGGGCGAGGAAGACTTGCTAGTTACTTTCCACAAGAATTGTCTAAGGGAAGGTTCAAGTCTTCTTTTGAATAGCCATATATTAAATGATAGGCTGTAAAAATGTGGTTCGATTTCCTTTTTACGGAGGAGTTATGATAGGTTGTGCTTTATTGGGCCATGATAAGCCCCAAAATTGGGCTTTTCGGGCATCAAACCAAGGACAAAACAAAAGGAGGACACCTACGAACGGGGTGAGAAGGGATTATAATAAACAATGTGAAAGAAAGTTAAAGAAGGGAGTAAAGAGTAAAACTTCAAAAAGGTTGGTGTGGATGAGGAGTGTACGCAGCTGTACAACAAACATCTTAGCTCATTTTCTGTTGGTTCTTTTCAGAAGTTATTGAGTGATATTTATTTTCCCATTTTATTTGTATAATTATCAAAAAGGAACATCAATATAGGTATTTATCACTGTAGACTGATTTGAGTTGGGGGAGCTTACAGTTTAACAAATTCCCAACTAACATCTAAATATGAGATGCCAGTCGAGGCGAAACCACCAGACTTGCTGTTAATAGCTAAATTTGAGCTTTAATCTAGGTTTTTTGCACTAAAACAAAAAGAAACAAAAGACAGTCTAGATTAGGAGATCAAATCCACCCGGATTAACCATTTCTTAAAAACTGGATCAATACAACGGTGCTATGCTTATCAACCCCACTGAAAATTAACCCATATTCAAAATTAAGCAGGCACAGAGAAAATACGACGAATAAAAAAAAAACAAGAAAGAAAGAAATTATAGAATGTTTTACCAATATTCTAAAATATAGGCCAAATACGTGTTGTAGAATGTCTCATAGTATTTGTTTTTGCAATACTATTCTATTTTAATACTTTTTTCGTGCTATCATTGCAGAGTAAAACAAAGTTTAACATTGCGGTTATGGGACTGGTATCAACTTCAGAGACAAACTTAACAGAAATTTGGAGATTTTCGAATAAGACAGATATCTCAAAATCTCATTCGATATCAAACGCATTAGAGGAAGGCCAGATTTCAGAAAAGGAAGCGAGAGGGAGGTTTAATACCCTCTAGTAGCTTTCGGCCTTTGAAAAGGATAGAAGTACTTTCAACTTTTAACAGAACAATCCCCCTTTTAAGTTTCTAAAATAGTCCTTTCTGTTAGAAATGGATGAGAAAAAAAAGTTTTTGGCGCTTTATTGAGCTTTTTTGGGCTGCATTTTGAGGGGATATAAATATCTATTCCCTTCTGCATTAGGACCCCTTAGCCCAAAGTTTCACGTAAGTTTAAGGTCAATTGGAAAGATTCGGCCCTTTTTGGAGCCCATGCTATTAGAGGAGGGACCAGTTTCAAAGGAACCAATCATTAAACAGTTTCCTTATACCTTACTTAGTCCCCTTGAACAAAGGGCTTACGGCTGTAAGTTTAAAATTGATCAAGAAAAGACGTTGTGGCTAATTTCCGGGCCACTAACCCCTCCCCCTTTCCATAGCAAAATAATTATCTTTTGTTACCAAAAAAAACGATTCCAAAGACTTTGACGCCAATACATTCCTAGGACTAAACCTCCCCCTCCCTTTCCACTCTAAACTATACCTAAAAAGAATTGACATTTGACATAATTTACGGTCCTTGTCCCAGGCGTTGTGGAGGTTCGGTCATCCTTGGATGCAAATTTATTGATATTTTCAACTATTCTAAAAAAAAAGGGGAGCCTTGAAACCTTGACCAGACGTCCTTAAGCGTTGCAAAGGACCAGATATCAGATGGGGTTCTAGGAGAGGGGTAAAATTTTCTGAGGAAAAAACGTGAACGAAACAAACCATATCAGTAGGCGACGGTCTGTCGTTGCCTATAGCAAATGGCCATAAAGCTACAATTCATCATTATAAATATTTTTTTTACAAGAGGTACTTCATATGGAAGGGATGGTCATATAAACCCTGGACAGGGCTCATTCGAAGAAAACAGAAGTTCTTGTACTCATTTTAAGAAAAGAAAGATCATATGTAACTAGCCCCCCCCCCTCCGTCCCGGTATACTAATTGGACCATTATATGACGAACCAAATGGTTGTTTCAAATTTTTATTGGGATGTCTTTAATGAAATTAGGGATATGAGAAGGGGGCTCGTTGCCTTCCCATCTGTTGGGTTAGTTAAAATGGCACTTAAAATTTCATACGAATTATCCCTATATCGATCTTGTAGGACCCTTGGTTTGATATTATCATCCCTAGGGGAAACAAATAAAATAACAAACAATAAACATCAGTGATATTTTTCACAAAAAAAAAAAAAAAAAATAAAGATCAAATTTTTTTAGACAAGAGCTATAAACCTCTAGAGTAGAGTTCTGATCATTTTATTGTTAGGGAGATGCAGGTGCCTCAAAAGGTAGATTTCAATGCAAAAACATCCTAACTCTCACTGAGCCTTCAGATAAATACATAATTAGTTCTAAGGAAGGAGAGGTGTAGGTGGAAATTGATGTATAATATCTTTGGATTTCTAGAAATATTTGTCTACACCATGAAAGTAAAAATAATATTAAACCCAAAACGAGCAGAACTTATTTCATATAGGAGAGGGATGCCCCATTCTCATCCCCAACACCCCCCTCGTAACTATAGAAACTTCTGAGAATGCTCATTTGATCAAAAATTAAGAGTTCTAGTCCTCTCTTTAAAGCCAGAAGAGACTGAAGACTAGCCAGTCCCTCTTCTAAAATTGATTTTGATCTCTGTCCTTTGAATACCCCTTAGAATATTTGATTGAAATTTTGCGGTACTTATTTTGATCTTTCTCTATGCCTGCTCAATTTTGCGCATGGGGGGATTTGTGGGGGGGGGGGTTATGAATTACGAAGCAAATTATATTAGTTAAATGAAGCTTTAAAATAGATGTTAGAAAGAATTTTCTGCAATAAGAAGGGAGATATCTCTCTACAGTACCCTTATTTAGGCTTAGCCTAAATTAAGGGTGATGAAAGATTCTCCCCTCCACCCCCCCCCATACCCCTTCCTAGTGTATCAGAAGCTCATACAGATATAGCCAATTTGGGTATTAAAACATATTTTTTAGGCATATAGGATCCCTCCTCCCAACTTAGCAATGGCCCGCCGCCCTTCCTTCACAATAGCTGATGCACAATTATACTTTTCTTTGTGCTTTTTATTTCTCTTCATTTCCTTTTGGCTGCGCAATTTTTACCTCTGGGGCGAATCTTCCAAGAGGGACATTACAGGGGGGTGGGAATTTCCTGCGAAGGAAAGGGAATAAGCCAAGCCCCAACATAACATTCATAACATAATTGGATATCAGTTTCCGAAAACTATTTCTAGATCAACAAAATAGCATTAAATAATAATAATAATAATAATAATAATAATAATAATAAATCACATTAAGTAATATTAAAAATAATAACAATAAACCCACAAAATGAAAACAAACCAGAAGGATTGTTCAATCGTATGAAATGAAGAGTTTCACTTTCTGCAGTAAAATCATTGTTGAGCGACCTCAACAGATTTACGTAGTCAGATGTCAGGGCATCAATCACGATAGTTGTCTTGATGTCAAACCTGCCAAGAAATAAATTATTAAATAAAATCATAATGAACACTGCCGTGCGTTTTCATTCATGAATAGCTTATCCAGGAAACATATTGGAAATCAGTAAAAAGTAATTTTGGGAGATAGATGAAGAAAAGAAGCTAAAATGGCGCTTATTTGGTGTTAATTTTAAATGTTCATAAAGATATTGAAAGAAACAGAAGAAAGTAATTTAAGAATTACACAGGAATATAAAAGTCATAATAAAGTTCTCTAGTCTATTGGAATTGGTAGCCTATAAGAACATGGTTGAATAAAACATTTTGTGGTTAAACTGCAATTATTCAACTTGGGATTAGTGATACAAGTTCAAAATAATCAATTTAAGTGCTGTTAAAACGCTGCTTGGCAACAATTCAAGTTGTAGAAAATAGTAATACCTGAAGATTTTGATGGTTGAAAAAATAAAAATAACAAATTAATGTGAAGGTGTAAAAGTGTTTATTGAATTTTGGTAAATGCAAAACAGTGAAGGGACTGTATGGTTGATATTCAGACCACCTTTTAGGCTCTTTTATCTCCTTGAGATCTTGTGCCATATGAAATATTGCATACTTGTATGTATGTGTTGTATATAGTGCCCTTATTTGCTTGTATTTTTGCCTCTCTTTTTACTTTATTGAGGTCTGTTTAATCGTATTTGTGCATTCACTTTTTTTTTTTTTTTTTTTTTTTTTTTTTTTTTTTTTTTTTTTTTCTCTGCAAAGTAAGCTTGTCACGTGAAAGACGTAATGGTTCCTGGTAGTCCTTGGAAGGGTGGAGGTTGTGGGGGAGTTAGAGGTGGACCCACTGTACCAAATTTGTTGGCTAAAGGTCATGATATGACAAAAATTACTGACACTAATGACAAGGGTATGCTAGTCCCTCTATCAAAGACTTCTGCTGGATATCTAGGGCGTAGATTGGCTGTAGCTCTAGGAAATGATTATGGGAAAATACTCCCACGAATAGGTCCTAGAGGCTCTCTTGAAGTTGTTCCAAAAAATCTAGACATAGCTAATAAGATCTTAGGCATAAGGGATCTCACATTGAATAATATAGTGATCAAATTTGAAATGAAGCCAGCAAATATGCTCTACTCAAGCAGAAAAGGAGTACTATACGTTCCCAGGGACTTAGCTACTCCTGAAGAACTCTGTAAGGAGATTCAGCAAGTAGAACAGGTTACAAAGGCAACTGTACTAAACCCTCATCCCACATCTAGAGATGGTAAACCATACACTAGCTACACTATACATGTTGACTTCTCTCAAGAAATGGATTTTCCTACAATAATTCCTATATGGAGTGCCCTCACTGTGGTGAAACAGTTCATACCAAAACCGTTGAGATGTTTCAAGTGCCAGAAATTTGGCCATAACTCTCTAAACTGTTGGGGTAAAGATACTTGTGGTATTTGTGGAGATAATCACGCCATGACAGCTTGCCCTGAGTTAAACAAAAACAGAAATGAACAAAAAGTAAGATGTGCAAACTGTAATGGACAGCACACTGCCCTCAGTAAAGAGTGCCAGGATTACAAGTTTAGAGCTGCAATTCTGAAAACGTCAGTCACAAAAGGTATATCATTCAAAGATGCAGTTCAAGCTTTCACTGACACCAAAGGGAAGACTCTGCACACACCACCACCAGCTTTAAACTTTGAAAATTTTCCAGTCCTTGTTCACCCTTCAATCCCACCAGAAGCAAAAATACAGGAACCAAATAACAAGGAAGTTGTCTTACTGAGAGAAAAAATAGACCAACTAACCACAGTAGTGTCATCATTGTGCTCACTGATTGCTTCCAGTGTAAAGTTAAGCAAAAGCTCGAAGTCAGAGGTACAGAAGATCCTGTCTTCACTGAAGAAATCTGAATCCTTTGTTTCTGGAAATGAAACAGACTCAGAGGATGGTATGGATGAAGATAACTTTGTTCCAAAGAAAATTTTGTCCTCTCCAGAGAAAAAGACATTAAATAAGCGTGTTCATAAACAAAAAATCAAAGAATGACTACAAGGGTAATCCAACTAAACATTAGGGGAATGGGAAAATCAAAGGTAGTAGAATTGAAAAACCTTCTAGTGAGGAGTAAGCCAGATATTGTACTAATTCAGGAAACTTTATTGAATGAACAGAAAACTTCCCCAAATTTTAAAGGCTATAGCATGGCTAGATGGGATAGGAAGACAGGACCAGGGGGAGGACTTATGACTTTGGTTAAGGATAATATCCCGTTTAAAATAGTAGATGATTTTACCCCAGGAAAAAATGAAATTGGGATTATATCTGTCAAAGAGGATGGAACGGATAACTGGATATCTGTTATCAACTATTATAACAGGACTGCAACTGACTTTGATTTTAAGCAGTTCAAAGATGCTTTTCAGAAATGTAAAGAGAGGAAAATAATTGCTGGTGACTTCAACCTTCATAACCCAATGTGGGACTCAACATCTTCTCCAAATCATAATTCTAATTTACTGGCAGATTTTATTACTGATCCTCAAAATATGGTTTGTCTTATCACTCCAATAGATCTAGGTACTAGGCTAAACCCCTTAAATGGGAAGACTTCTACTATAGATTTAACAATTGCTTCTTTAGACCTTTCAGTTGACTTTGAGGTTGTTATACCGTCACCCTTTGACTCTGATCATTTCCCGGTAATGTCAGTGCTTAATTTTTCTGCTTATAGACTTCAGTTAATGAAGTCGGTGAGTTGGAGGTTCCGCAAGGAGTCCTGGCCTGAATGGCAGAGAGAGGTAGACTCGGATCTGACGGATGTTGAACTACCTACCTCTGTTGAGGAGCTTAATGAGAAGTTAACCCAAGTTATGGTGAATGCTAGTGAAAGGGTATTTGGGTATGTAAAACTTAAAAGAAAATCTAGAAACTCCACACCAGGGTGGAATGCTGCATGCCAAAAAGCTTATAAGGAACGAAACACGGCAAGAAACAAGTTTAGAAGAAATCCTACAGTTACAAACAAAATTGAAATGAATGCAAAACAAGGCATCTTTAGGAAAATTGTTCCCCAAGAAATCAAGAATGGATGGAAGACTCTAATTGAGACAAAGTTTACGAAGACTACATCAATCAAAGAGTTGTGGAGGAACTGGAAAGTCTACACTGGACAAAGGTCTTCCCCAATATCTGGCATCATGATACACAACGGAACCACTGCCGCCACAACACCCGAGAAAATAAAACTTCTGAAAGAGTATCTAATTGCAAACATTCCTCCACAACTTTCTACTCAAAACCGACCCACTATGCAACCTACACAGGTCTTCCCTAAGAATGATATTGAACTTGTAGAACAGGATATTGATACGATTATTAAAAAATTAAAACCAGGGGCTATGGGCCCAGACAGGATTCACAATGAGATGCTGTCCAACATGTCCCCCCTGCTTAAGGCTTCTGTCTTAACTTTGTTTAATAGGTCCATCAAGGAAGGTTATGTCCCATCGCTTTGGAAAAAAGCTGCAATAATACCAATCCTGAAACCCCAAAAGGACCCTACATCCCCAAAATCATATCGCCCAATTGCCTTGACTTCATGCCTCTGCAAGCTAATGGAGAGACTGATAAAAAAGAAAGTTCTACCAGAAATTGAGAAAGTGGTTCAGCCAGAACAACTAGGCTTTCTGCCCCAACGCAGTACAATAGACTGTCTTGTGAGGCTTGAAAATCAAATAAAACAGGGATTCCGCCTAGGAAAAGAAACTCTAGCTGTTTTCCTTGATATGACTTCAGCATTTGACAGAGTGAATATCCCTACTCTAATGGCAAAACTAAAGAAGCTAAATATTAGCCCTCAAATCGTGGAATGGATTGGTAATTTCTTGACTGAGAGGAAAATAGAAATAACTTTAGAAAATCATTCGTCTGGCTTTTTTAGTGCTCCAAATAATGTGGGTCTCCCCCAAGGAGGGGTACTAAGTCCTTTATTGTTTTTAGTATATTGTCACGATATAAACTTAGATACGATACTGGGTTGTAAACTATACTTATATGCTGATGACATTGCAGTAGCTGCCTCCTCTCGAGATAGGGGATGCCTTAAGGCTTCAGTCCAAAAAGCCCTGTATTACTTAGAAAATTGGACAATGGAAAACTACATGTCATTTTCAACAGAGAAGTCAGTAAGTGTTCTTTTCTCAAGGAAAAATCGAACAAATGTTCAACCCCCCATTGTGTCTTTAGCAGGAGTGGACATCCAACATGCAGAGAAATTTTGCTATCTAGGAGTCTTACTGGATTCAAAGTTGCTATGGACTAACCACATCGACTATCTTGTTGGTAACCTGAGAAGTAGGGCAAACTTTCTCAATGCAATCTGCCTCTCTAAAAGAGGAGCCCCATATTCTTGTGTTTCAAAACTAATTGGAGCAACAATCACCAGCAAACTGGACTATGGTAGCATGTTCTATAGGGAAGCAACTAAGCACAACCTCCAGAAACTTGATTCAGCTTTTAATCAAGTTCTCCGACGAGCTCTAGGCTGCTTAAAAACCACTCCCACCCCAGCCCTCTACTGTGAGCTCGGCGTCACATCACTTCAGAGGAGAAGAAATAATCTTCAAGCCCGTTACTTTCTAAAAAAAATGGGATCAACAAATCATATTGTTTATAAAGAATGCATTGCTACATGGAATCAAGATCTCCAGTTTAGACCAAGGTTTTCCCCTACAGTCTATAAATATTCTTGTCTGATGAGTAATGCTGGCCTTCCAGGCCTAGTTCCAACCCCAAATATAGATGACCTTTCCTCACGCTTCAACGGAATAGGTAATGTAATTAATTTAGCTCTAGATAATAGAATTAATGATTCAGGAACAATAATTTTAAAATTAGAGTGGTATAGGCTGGCTCTGCAATGGACTGACTTTACTCACATATATACTGACGGATCTAAGTCGGAAATGGGTGTAGGCTGCGCTTTTGTAGTCCCGTCAACTGGTACTTCTTGCGGATTTAAGCTACCTGACAAGCTTACTGTTTTTTCTGCAGAAATGATTGCTATTTATCAAGCACTTCTTTATATTAAGTCAAACGGTATAGTTGGTAGCTTTTTGATTTGTTCTGATTCTCTATCTGTATTAAATTACTTAGCTATGAAACGAAATGATGCCAAAGAAACTGCTGCACAAATTGAAAAAATAGTTGATGACCTTCTAATACATGGTTATGATCTACAACTTACATGGGTCCCAGCACATGCAGGTATTCCTGGGAACGAGTCAGCTGACAGAATGGCAAAATGGGCTTGCAGAAATGGTGAATTGTTGGATGTAAACTTGTCCCTGAGTGAATATATTCAGGGTTATGAGGCCAAATCCGCAGTTGATGAGAAAGCTGATTTCACAAGAAAGTCCACTAATACAATCTTGGATCTATATGATTTTAAGCCTCCTCCATTGGACCTAATTCACAGTGAGAGGAAAATTGCCACAACAATATTTCGAATCAGATCTGGCCATGCTAAAGTGAATTCTGTTCTCTTTAAATGGAATTTGGTTGACTCCCCAAATTACATTGTATGTAATGTATATGAAGATGTCCGCCATGTTATAATGTCGTGTAAAAAGTATTATATCCAGCGTGAAATATTAAAAAGAAAAGTTCTAAAGCTCTTTGGTGCCTTTACTTTCCGTGCGGTGGTGGGTCATTCATCCGCCCCTCCGTGGGCTCGTAGGGTGTCTGTTTCTGCACTGGGTTGTTTTATTAGAACTTCAAGTTTATTCGATGTGCTTTAACAGTCTTGGGTCATGTTGTATCAAGTCAAATGTTTATTAATGTATTCAATATATTGTATAAGTTTAATGTGTTTCCCACGAAATTCAATGTAAATTGTAATTTACGGCTGTAAATACTATAGAATTAATTAGGGTGGTCTGACGTAGGTGGCTATACTAGTGGAAAAAATGGTTTGCCACCAATAAAGAATCTGCAAATAACGATTCTAAGTGATTCACTAATCTGAAAGTAGTCATCGTTTCTTAAAAATTCTCCATACACATTGTCTGGACAAGATTGATACGTACGTGACGGAGCTGATTCATGCTCCAAAAACGTTGGAATCAACAACAACAACAACAAATCATAATTGATTTAGCCAATAGCAAAATAAACCACTGGGACATTTACTGTTACAGTATACTAAAATTAAATATATCACAAATACAATAACGAATGGCCAATACAAAAAAAAACAACAGCAAATAATACAAGATGAATAATTGTATACAAAAAAGAGGAAGAATAAAACACAAAAATGGAAGTGCAGACCAATTCACAAGAAGCTCTTTCGATTTCATAATGAAGATACAATAAATAAATAACGTATAATATGTAATATAATATATAAAGTATTATAATTTTTTTCTTGTTTCTTGATAGTTTTTTTTTTAATTTTTCATATAAATGGCCTATTATTTTCAATTTAAACTTTTTAAAGTTAATCTTATCAAAACATTAATTAAGGTCATTTTTCATAAATTAAAAACAACACAATGAGTGAATCATTGAACGAAACTAGAAAACAAAACAGACAAAGAAAGCGCAAAAATAGAAGTATGAAACAACTATAACAAGAAAAGAAGGAAGCTATTTTAATGATTGTAAACAGTACGTTAAAACCCAAATCGACAAGAAATTGCCCTGTACATGAAGGAAACCCGTCCCACTCACTCCTTACTAAAATTTGACTAGCGCTTTACTGAAAGCATTTTAGAATAAAGGAAATAGTGTCAGTTGGTAATCACATGTGTTCTGTTTGGCAATTGCCTTTCTGAACTGAATATTTGAGCAGAAGATTCCACTGTACGCAAATATGAAAAAATAATTATTCAAACGTTTTTTTTTTTGTTTTTTTTTTAGAGCATTCGCTTCTAAAATAACGGGATACAAATTCGAACTTTAGTCTACTGAGCAGGGGACTGAAGGGACTTCAAGTTGAAAACTTATTGATTCAATCAGTTTTGGTTAATTCTCATTTCATACGTCGGATTTTCCTAAACACGAGGGTGGTTAGAACCCTTCAGTTCTTCGGTCCTTAGACTAACGTTTAAACTTTGTAATACAATGTTTCAAGGAAAAGAGTACTTTTAGGCGTGAAAAATTTTAAAATTGAAACTTTTCACCCATCAGCCCCAAATCCCTAAAAAGGTAGTCAAAATATATTCCTCGAAATTCATTGAGATCGGGAGATAAACATCCCTCTCAATAATTCACTGAAACACATCCCACAAGAAGTTTGAAAACGAGGGCTTACAGTGTACTTTTGGGAGCTAAACTTTGAATTTCTGTAGTCTGGAAGGTTAAAAGCCCCTAGCCCTTCGTCTTTTAGTGCAGACAAGCATATGATATGTACATAAGTGTATAATTTTTCTCCAATAAGAAGAGAACTGTCACCCAATTCCACCCATACAACACGGTGATTCCAAATGATTCTCGAAACGAAGGAAGTTTAGGAATCGAACTTGTGCTCTGCATTCGTCTGAAGGACCTCTCACAGGAGGTTGGAAAATTTGGAGGTAAAATGAACCTATTGAGGCTTTAGATACCCCTCCCCTCCCCCAGTTCGCGTGCAGAAATACCCGCTGATCTTTCATCGTACGCGGTAAGAAATTATACACCACTACACATAAACTTACAAAATCTCAAGTAAGACAAGTGAATCTGCATCTTTAAAGTTCTAAATCGATTTGTTTCTTTCAGAATTTTCAGTCTATAGTACTTTGACCTTCTTTGGCAATTGCCTTGCACCGCAAAATGGCTGAAATTCTCACCCTGGCCTGGCCTGTCATGTTATTTAAAGCAAAAACACTAGAATGTTGAATTTCTATTCGAACAATCGATTTTCCGAGATTCAACGACCACTGGGGCAATATAATCACTCCGACAAAACGATAAAAGAATGACATCCGTAACCATTCTTCTCAAAAAATGATAAAAACTGCTTTTAATATGATAAAGAATGGAAACCTTAGCTACTTTTCTCCGACATCCTGAATTTGCTGGTTATGTTTTCGGCCACCCCTCCTTTTTTTGAGGGGGGGGGGTCCAATTTTCCAAAACATAGGCAAATTCCTTTACGCTAATATTTTTAAATATTCTTAATAAATTTTTCATATTTGGAATTCAAATGTAAAGCAGATTCTTTTTATGTACAAATTGTTACAAAATTTCCTTTTTTAGTTTCAGTGACTACTAGCATTATTTTTTGTTCGACTTCTCCTACATTTCCTTTAATTGGCCAGTTTTTTTTTATTTTTTAAGAAATTAGAGTCTTGTAATATTATGTATTTGTTCACGAATAACAAATAGATCATAAAAGAACACCCTATAAATGAAAATTTAAACCTAAGAACCTAAAAATAAATCCACCAGCCTACCAGCAGGTTTACGTCAGATTATACCACAACGTGTATCATTTCATAATTTATATTATAATAGAGTACATAAATAAATGAAAGAAATCGCAAGCCTAAGGCATAAAGCATAAATCGATCTAAAACCCCACCCCTGGATCTAAAGCAAAACTGTTTGTTTAGTATTTTTCCTTACCTTCTGGCAACAGAGATTGCAAGCTCATAGCCCTTCATATTTACCAACTGGGCAACAGTTTCTTGGGCTGAGGACGGTACATTAGGGTTCAGAGCTTGTCTCTCCATTAACTGAAGCAAGCTAAGTTGGGCAACAGTAAGATCGTATTCCTTTTTCAAATCTAAAAGCTCATCAACTTCAACTGTAAACTCTTCATCCTGAGAGAACAAAAAGAGAATAAAAGGGAGAGAAAAAGTGAGTGATTAGGGGATAGAGGGGGGACCGAGATGGAGAGACCCTCCGCGAAAGTTCAACTCATATTACAGAGACAGAGATCCGACCTGGCGATTTATGCGTTTTTATTATAGATTCTCATATTATTTATGTTTTTTTTTTTCAATTTGTAACCTTATCCCTCCAAAATGAATTTCTTCGGAAGCAACAGAACATTCAGCGAAATCCACGTTTTCTCGTTTTGCAAAATACTGGTAACTATCAAATGATTTTCAAATGTTTTTATTTCACTTCGTCAATGAGGGTCAAATCTTGCAATCAATCACCCTCTTTCCATCTTTGAATTTAACTAAAATTTCGTATAGGTTTTGTTTTCCGTGGAGTTACATGCAAGTGGGCCCATTTTCCAGATTCCCCGACCCTAACATCAAACATTAGCCAAAACTTATTCATGTTACATCTTTTCTGAAGTGGAATCATACAAAGATTCTAAATCTTCATAATTGCAGGACCAAAGTAATTCCGTTCTGTCTCCAAGTCCCCCCCCCCACACTGCCAACGTTTTAACATAAAAGAAGGCATTTTGTACCTTGTTTAAATTTTATAACAAATTTTGTAAGCATGAAGCGCAAAAATAGTTACAATATTTTTATCAAAGACTAAAAAGATAAAAAAAAAACTTTTCTAAAATCATGAAATTATTTCCAAAGGCACACAGAAATAAAAGACAAAAAAAAAATCCTGGCACCTAGAAAAATTGAAATTATATAAGACTAAAAATGTGCGCTTGAAAAAACGCCAGCACCTTCTGATAATCATAGTGATGTTGTCTTTATATTCATACTGAAGAAAGCGGAGTTGAAGAAGTCCCTCGGTGGCTACAAAATATGAATACTTAGAAAGCGACTTAGGCTTCAGGTTTACGATACCAAACTTCAAGCTTTGTAAAACAGACTATCTCACAGGATTCATTGATTGCTGTAAAAATTGACACAGACAAGAGAAAATACCATCCGGCAAATATGACACAAAATTCTAAAATCAGGACTACCCCAGGCTAAACGAGATGGATTCAAAAATCAACGGAATTTTAATTAAAATGGAATAGTTGTGGGCATCAAGTCTTGGCTAATTGTAGATCAAGCTAAGACATATAGTCCAATTGAGCGAGAGGCAATTATGGCATTAGCCCCCTTTTTTAGGATTGTACAAAAATGATGTTTTATCTGAAATTAGCGAAACCAATTGTCTTTGTTGACCAGTGTGCTTCAGTTTTCAAAACATCGAAGAAAAATAAGAATAAAATCACTATAACAGTCAAGATGACTGCAAAACAACTACTGAAAATGAGCTCATTGTTTAGTTGACCTATAATGGCTTACGTGACCTTTCTAATGGGCTGACGTCACACAATTCACTCGGCTGACACGCCGAGTGAAGAAAATGAATTGCTCGTATGTACACAGAGGCGTTTGTAAATATCACAGCCTATATAGACACCAGTTGCGCAAACATATTTCAAAAGCAACACATAGCTATTGTCGCGGCATTGCGTCAAAACCAGACACTCTCGCAGTTGGAAACTGGATTCCGAAAAGGCTGGTTGGCTGTGGGAGAAATTTCTGCTTTCACTCCCAGAATAGAGCCAAGATCTTTACGCGCTGATTGACTGTGGGAGCGCCGGAGGTTAACGCCTAGTCTAAAGATGTGTGTCGAAATCCTTCTATGGGCAAGATATGACTCGGCGCCACTGGTCTCTATATAGGCTGTGGTAAATATTTTGTTAGTTGAATTCTGACTAAACAGTTCATTATATTTGGTAACCAGCGGAGGGATCCGTTCCCAAAGTGACCTCTTTCTTCCGGATCCTTTTTACAAAGAAAGACTATCATATATCTCTGCTTCCGGGTTTAGTTCTGAGCAGAAAATTCACTCGTTTGTTTCTATTTCCGACTAGAAATCTCTTCCTTGTTTTCGTTTCTAATTTCTGTTTTCGGGTTCAATTCCGAACAGAAATCCCTTTCTTGTTTTCTTTCCTCCTTCCTGTTTAAGGATTTACTTCCGAACAGACATCCATTTCATTTTTTTATTTTTCTGATTTTTGTTTACGGGTTCAGTTCCGAAAAGAAATTCACTTTTGTTTTTGTTCTAATGTCTGTTTTCAGGTTTACTTTCGAATAGAAATCCTCTTCTTGTTTTTCTTTTTGTTCCTGATATCTTTTTACGGGCTTGCTTCTAAAAAGAAGTCCACTCTTTTTTTCGGATTTCTGTTTACGGGTTTACTCCTGAACAAAAATCCAGGTTTTCCTTTTTTTTCTGATTTTGGTTTACGGGTTTATTTCCGAACAGAACTTTCTCTTTTTTTCTTGCTTTTTTTCTTTTGCCCTTGTTTTACGGTTTCGAGTTCTAATTCTGGGTTCTTTTCGATTACACGTCCATAAGTTAAGCCCTTTGCGCTGGCGGAAGATAAGGAGACGAAAAAGCATTCCAGGGTTTCAGGAGCTCCAAGGACTGACTTCGTCCCTTACCACACAAGGTCAAGAACCAAGCATAGTTCTGAAGGGGAAGATCTAGAGAAAACGCTCAAGATGGAACAAATAGTCTTGTAGTTGTTGCTAGAAGCCTTCCAGCATTTAGCGGCTAAGTCGACAAAAGCCTTGTTGGAAAACCACAAGAAAGCATTAGGAGAAGCTTCAATGGCTGAGCGAAAGCTGAACGAAGAAAACCAGCTGTCTCTAGTACATCATCCGAAGAAGGCGATGCAACAAGACCGAGAGCTTGTAGAAAATAGCTTCCAGACTCTCATAAGTCTGGAGCCACGACCTTATACATGACCTCACTGAGAGGAAGTGACGACGTGGAGGCCTACTTGGAAGCTTTTACAAGAACTACAACTGCCTGCAATTTGCCTCAAGCCACGTAGGTGGCCAGGCTTGTAGCAAACCTATCCGAGAAAGCTCTGCAGGCTTAAACAGCCATACCAACTGTCAGGCCTATCGACTTCGACGAGGTCACAACAGTGATTCTCAAGAAATTCTGCGTCAATAGCGAGACTTTTCTCCGGCGATTTCGACATGCTAACAAGCGCTCAGGTGAATCCAAATACAGAATACGGGGACTAACTGACTACCACAGCCAAAAAAAAATGGCTGTGTATTGAGAAGGTGGAGGAACAAAGAACGGCAGAACGTAACCTGGCCAGGCATTTAGATCAGGTTCTTGAAAATGTTGTAGTGGAGCAGTTCATTACAAATGCTATCCCAGACCTTAGGGTTTTCTTAGGGCAGAGAGGTGCAACAGCCCCGAAATAATGCATCAAAAAGGCTGATAGCTGGGACAAGTCTCTACCGCCTGTTGAAGAAGGAGGTAGCTCGAATAATGGGACCTCTCACCAAACCTCACCAGATTCCTGGTCTTGAAGGCAAATCAAACAAGCGCCTATCAAAACTTTACTATTGCCATCCTAACTCAACGTCACATGCAAAAGAGGAATGCAGGGGAGGTAAACGAAAAACCAAAGAGCCAAAAAGGGAAAGGGTATATGCAACTAATCTGGTGGAAAAGCTCTCAAACCCCAAGCAAGGATATGTTATCAAGGCTCGCTGCGATGGGCAAATACTACCTTTAATGATCGACTCATTAAAGCCGGGTCAAGGGAGTTTACCACCATCCCTAGGAAAACTTTAAAATACGTTACGACGGAGGGCCGCAAAATAGAATGCTCCGTTAGACTTCTGACGATACAGCTTATGAATCACAAAAGAAGAATCCTTGAAGTACTGACTGAAACAGGGATCTGCCCCCCATTACCCCAAAAAATTCTGATGGGAAGAAATTTTACGAGATTCAAAGAGAATGTACTTCCGATTAACGTCCAGGTAGAGCTCAAGCCAGGCAGATATTATAAGAGAAATCATAGTGGTTTCAGCTCAAAACCAGAGCTCCATAAAGCGCCGACTGAGGTACTGCATGATTCTGAGCCATACGATATGTCATCAGTGACAAAACCGCAAGATATTTTAGCTCAGGACAAACGATCCCTCAGACAGAGGTCACTAACCTGCCTCATTTTCTGCCACAGATCAACCTAATCCCAAAAACAAGGGACTAATTTCAGAAACCAGATCTGGAGCACTTTCTCAGCTCCAGGAAAACGATTCAACCTTGAATTTTGAGAGGGAGAAAGCATTGCAGGAATTCAATGGCTCTCTTCCTCAGCAGTTCTATTCTAAGGCGGGATTTATTATCGACTTTGGACTGATCAACAAAATGTAATTATCCATATATATAAGTACCGTTACTTTTAGTTTTGATGTGATTAATATCTTAATTTCGGCTCATTTTCGATTTCAATTATTCTTTGACAGTAATTTCTGATCGTTTAAAATTTGGATTTTTATAGGACTTTTTTCTTGTTCATTTCAAGTTTTAAACTGGCTCGTTAATTTTTAATTATTTAACTCAATAAGTGTGTAACGTACATTCCCAACTGGCTGTGATAGTTGACGTCACATCCTTGTTTAGCAAACATCCACCATACTTGACATAGTTTCCTCACGCCTGGCAAAATTTCGCCACACTTGGCACAATTCCACCACTCTTGGTACAGTTCGAACAGTTCCACCACGCTTGGCATGCGCAACCCAGTGTACAATATTTCTGAGAGTGAATAGCCCCTCAATACCCCACCCTTTTCTCTGGATAGTTTACTTGTTCATGTGAAAGCCGTTTGCTTTAATTGTTGCATGTTGATGGGGGCATGTACGATGGGGCGTGAGCCTTTAGACTCCAGCTCTGAAATCTCTGCTGCTTCTTTTCGAAGAAAGTTTGATAGAAACGACAATTCGTGTTCTTATTTACTAATCAGGATTAGACGACACACACACATTCAATAGCCAATAATATACTTTTTGTGCGATGAAAACTGCACCAGACTTATTTTCGCAGGAATTCTTTCGAGAACAGTGTTGGGGGAGGGGGTAAACCATAAAAAAAATTAAAAGACCAGGTCGATTAAATTAAACATATCAGATATAATAGCAAAGTTCGTTAATGTTATATTTCTTTGTGTTAAGGGTTCTTTTCCAAAGTTGAAATATAACGGTATAATAACTTCATAGTTTTGAACCACCCTCCCCCTTCCCCTACGGCCTTCTCAGAAAAAAAGTTAAAAGCATTATGCTTAAAGAAAAACTAAAATAAAACAAAAAGTGTTACAAAACTTGTTAAAAACTACGAGATTACAAGGACCAAACACAAGAGAAAAGAAAGCAATGATTATACCTCGACATTCCTGTCATGACCTAATATGCCTTTTCTGATGTCTGGTCTTTCAACCCAAGCATTTGAAGCATGTACCAACCCCAAGCAAGTCATCGTGGACAATAAACACTGCACTCTTTGATTGAGGCTACGACTATTGGCTTCAGTCTCTGTTTTAAGTCGATAAGCCTGCTCATACATAACAATAGAAGCTATAAGAAAATAACAATTATTAATATGCAAATATCTACAAGAAAATGTAAGAACTAGTAATAAAAGACATAAAACATAGAAAAAAAGAAGATAAATATATTTTAGAAATATAAGAATTAATAAAAATGAACACTTTTATAAATAACTAGCTGTTGGGGTGGCGCTTCGCGCCACCCCAACACCTAGTTGGTGGGGCGCTTCGCGCCCCCCCAAGCCCCCCCGCGCGCGTAAGTCGTTACGCGCCATTGTAGTTGTGTCCCTGTGTCCCACCTGTGAATAGAGATAGATATAAATATATGTTTTTAACTACGTAAAACATGCGAATATACAACATTCTTCGCTGTCCCATTGTCTGTGCATATAAATAGATTGTCAGGTTTACTGACTCTTGAACATGCAACATATAATTGTCCATGGGAAAAACAATCCGTATTCAGATCTATACCTCATTATTCTAATGATGTGTCCCTGTGTCCCGGTCGTCATGTATATTCCCTGTGTCCCGGTCGTCATTTGTGTCCCGGTGTCCCAGTTTGTAATTTCTCTTTGAGTGTCCCGGTCGTCATTTATATTCCCTGTGTCCCGGTGTCCCGGTCGTCATTTGTGTCCCGGTGTCCCGGTCGTCATTTATATATCCCGCCTGTGCCCCCGGCGTCCCCGTTGTAGTTGTGTCCCTGTGTCCCGGTCGTCATTTATATTCCCTGTGTCCCGGTCGTGATTTGTGTCCGGGTGTCCCAGTCTGTAATTTCTCTTTGAGGTTCCCGGTCGTCACTTATATTCCCTCTGTCTCGGTCGTCATTTGTGTCCCGGTCTGTAATTTCTCTTTGAGTGTTTTTTCTTTTTATTTTTTTTTTAGTTTTTTACCTTTTTTCTTTTTTCAGTTTTCTTTTTCTTCTTTATTTTTCAGCGTCACTATGAAGTACATATCGACGAACCTTTGTTTTTTTAACTTAAATCTGGTAGGCATTGATGACCTTATCCAAGTCAAAATCCCAAACCCAATCATCATCGCTATCATTTTCAGTTTTGATATGTTTTGACTCTCGCTGTCCAGGTGGATTTTCATCTAACTGCGCGGTTTTGCGTTCTTTAGCCGCAAGCCTGTTTTCTTGCTGTTCTTGTGATTCCTCGGAACGCTTTCTTTTCTTACTTTCTCTATCAGCAGCAAGTTTTTTGGCATAAACTCTTTGAGCAGCTTCCTCGGCTGTTGCCATTGTAGGTTCTTCAGTCATTTTACAATTAAACATTTTTCCGTGAACAAATGTCTTAAATACCATTAATGACGTCACTGTCATAGCAAAAATGACGACAACTAATTTCATGACGTCAGCCGACACAGAAACATGACGTCACCTGATCCACAGACAGACAACTTATTTTTATATATATAGATGTGTACATTTATGCAAGCAGATCAATAATAATAAAATATATAATATATTGCAATAATACTCCTATTTTTTAGATAAAAAGTTAAAAGCAAAAATAAATAATATATACTAGAGTAGGAAAATTATAAGAAAATTAGATAGCAATGTAAAATTATAAGGTCGAAAAGTCGGGTTTTTCAATTCAAGGATTGAAGGTGTGAACCATGTCAAAGCAAGTTGTTAGTAACGTATAAATATACCGTTTTTAAATCCTTTAGAAAAGGAGCAGAACACCAGATCTTATAAAAATGTTCAACGATTGGAGATTATGGCAAGAATATTGGCTACAGTAATTCAAGAGGTTCTATGTCCAATATAAATTTCAAAGGAGAACATAATCGTATTTTAGTAATTAATATTAAGAAATAGTTGATTGCACATAAAAATGGTTTTTGTCTTTGATGCATAGAAGATACAACAGAACTGATTTGGAAAGTATAAGCTCTATTTCCTAACTAGCAGTGTGAGTGAGAAGAGAGGACATTTTGAAAAAAAACAACAAGTTGATACATCTTGAGAACCAAAATATTAGAGAAGCTGATTAAACTAATCGATTGCTTTGGCTTAATTTGAGGGCACAAGTTGCAAATCCAAGCGGCACAGAAAAATTCACATTGAATCAACACAGATAATTTACTGACTTAGAACTTGGAGAATTTATTATCTATTTCATTTACCTGGCCTACAATCAGACCATACGCAATCAGGCCCAACTCTTCCTCAACTGTTAGATTGGAAACATTTTATGTACTGAAGTTGCCCAATCTGTTTGACACTTTTTCCAGCCCATTCTCCTAGAATTCTAAGAACTCCTGCTATAAACAATGGGAGATGTGATGTATAAATACAATAATCACAAAAGGCTAAAAGTGAAAGTTACGGTAAGCATAAAAAAATGATCATAAGTAGATAAAGATCCCTGAAGGTGACAAAATCTGAAGCGGATATAATGATCAATGATAATCTGAAACTGATATAAGGAAGCTGATATAAAGGATCTGAAGTTGATATGCATGATCTAACCATAAAAGTTTAGTCGTTTTGATTTGTATTTCAAACTATGTGTCATTTATTTGTCCAACAACCGACAGCAACACAACAATAAAAAATTATGGCACAAGACTAATCACGATTTGGAAAAAAAAAGTGATAAAACTCATCATCCCTCTCAAATTCTTTAAACAGTTTGGATGTCGTTTGTATTCTAATGAAAACGATATGTATTTTGGACAGTATGACTTTATTTTTGAAGAAATCAGCAAAAATAAGAAAAAATTAGATTACCATAATGATCAAAATGACTGAAAAGAACTAATAGAAGTGAACTAATTGTTGGATAGAAGGTTATAAAAAACCCTAAAAATTCTAGAAATTCTAGATTTTCCTGTGTTACAATTATAAAACAGATTATTTAAAATGTATTTGGTTTTCAATCTTCAACGCCCTGGTCGGGTCTGTAATTCTTTATGGAACAGAAACCTATCCGGGCACAATCACAGCTCTCAAGACCGTAGACGTAAAACCTAAAGAGGATAGAAGACCTGAGATGGCTCAACTTAGTCAACAACGAGAAGTTGCTACAGAAGTTGCACTGTTTTCCATCCAAATTGCGGAGCGCACAGTACGATGGTACGGTCTACGGTCATCGCCTTAGAATACCATCACACCTACTTGCAAAAATCGTGCTGGGCTTTAACCCCGCAAAAGCCTGCTGGAAACGATCCCGCGGCAGACCGAGACATCGATGGCCCGATAGTCTTTCAAAATACTTGAAGTTGGTAAACATCGATGTCCACGATGCACCAGCGTTAGCTGCTGATCGCACGAGTTGGAGGAGGCTGACATCACTATCTATACTGAGCCACTTCTGGCAGGTGACATAAGTCAAAGTAAGTCAAAGTCAAGTTTCAATAAAGGTAAATGACGTTAAGCCCATAAGAGATTTAGGGGCGGAAGCATGACTCCTATATGTGGTAATTTCTGGTCGTTTTGAGTTTGACTTGATTATTCATTTTAACTTCTAGTTTTAACTGCTAGTTTTAGGAAGTGTTAATTCATCTATAGCTGTAACTGTTATCTTTACGGAAGATGTGATTGTTAATTTTAAATTTATGTTCATTTTGCGTTTCATTTATTCATTGATGGTAATAACTATTCGTTTCAAGCTTGAATTATTACAGTCCTTTAATTTTGCTAGTTTCGTCTGCTTGTGTTTACTCCTCCTGTGATTTAATATGGCTCTTTACTTTTCTTTGATAAACTTCTCTTTTAAAAACGATCTTTTAATTTGAATTTATTCACTTTTAGTAAACATGGTTTTATCAAGAATATTTGAAAAGTTCTCAGATTTTCTGCTAAAGAATCAAAATATTGGACTGTAATTTAAATGTTAGACAAAATTTGATAATTCAATCGAAGCTTTCGATCAACAATAGCTTTGTGTAATAAATTTGTGATAATTGTTTTACTAGCATATTTTGGATAGATCAGAGCGTCCCATCCAATTTTGGGCAGTGCCATAACAAGGCATTTCTAAGACCATGATGCCCTCCCCATAACATTTAAATTTTGCAAGTCAAAATTTTACCTGCATACACCTGAAGGAAGCTTAAAAGACCATTAGCTTGGTATCTTTTTTCAATCTTCCTGTAGGCATACTTTATACTTGTGAAAAATATTATCTAAATACAACAACACCTTTTACGCAATGTATGGCGTCATTGCTATACTATTATGTATATTCTGGCTCTTTATATGCACACGAGTGTGACCTCATTTATCTAGATGTTTTTTGTTTGTTTTTTTAAATTAAGGCTCTAAAGTAAAATCAACCAAAGAATGCACGTTATGCCCATAACCCACCAAAATATTGCCATGCCTCATCGGTGGGGCCTGGACCCCAAGTTGGGTATCACGGGGGTAGATGGAAAGGCCTTACTATCATACCAAATGAAAATCTGCGTGATTTTCGTCTTTCTACGGTTCTGAAGCCATCCTAACCTTCATCCTGTGGATCCCTTTGGATAAACACATATTTTAATCCATCATTTCATTTAAATAATCTTTTAATGGTCTTCTTTGTTATGGATTTTTTTCCTTTAAAATTACAAGTCTCTGTAATTTATTAAAAAGTATACTTGTCTGTAATAATAATATAGTAATAATAACAATAAAAGGACGTCAAAAATCAGTCCAACCTGATTTGCTTCCTTAATTTTTGCCTCAATTGGGACTCTCTTCGTTCTAAAGTTTTAATTGAGGTGTTCCCAAGGCCTGAAAACTTAAATCAGATTGGCGCAAAAAAATCCAATTTTTCAAACTAAGAACCGATAAACCACGTTCTTCTTCCAAAATTCATTGTTCTCGCTAAGGTTAATCTGAACGTTCTAGTTACTCTGAAAACTTCATATAGATTGGAGAAAAAAGCCGTTTGGTCTATTTTTGGACCATTTCATGAATTAATGCCACCCACGTTTCTTCAAAGTATTTTTTTTTTCTCTTAAGTTTGTATGTCCCAGCATACTTGCTCACTACGTTATTTGATGGAGGATGGAGCATATTTGGGCCTACTTTGGGCGTCATAAATCGATAGAGCATTTTTTTAAATGCCCTTCGTTGTTTTTTAGGTTCACTTCTTTTTAGCAGCATATCATGTTAGTCTAAGACAGTTTGAGAAAAACAAACTTGTTGACACAGGTATAACCTGTAGATGCAACCAATATTCAAAATATTCTGCTTTCATTCAGGTCTACCTAGCAGTGTAAGTTGTATCCCTATGGCGAACACAATTTTGGGCCAATTTTGGGAGGTCACAGACTAATGCATCCAACTTTAGTTTTGAATCTATTTTCATTACACCAACCTACCTGGCGAAGAAACTTGCTAATGTCATTTCAAAGCTTATTGCAGAGATGAGATATTTGACTTTTTTTTGTGCATCTCAAATTGTTTAGCATTTTAGCCCAAAACAATCAAAACCGCTCACAGTGAAGTAACTAGGTGAATAAAAATATCGGGTTTTTATGTTTATTTCTGTCTATAAGAGTCATCTTGATTCACCTAACTACTTCACGTAAACAGATTCAAAGTTCAATTTAGCCAAATTGTTCAAATGTTTTAGGTAAAAAGGAGGCATACATTTTTTGGCAATACATATCTACAAATACAAAACATGAAGACTTTTGCCTCCTCCTCCCCCCCCCCAATACTCAATAAGTTTCAGCTCAATTCTCACCTGTTATTACCAAAATTTCCCAGATTTACTGGTTTGATAGCAAGAAAACATAGTTTCTTTATATTTACCTCTATCCAAGATTCAAGGTTTACTTGGTCCTACAAATCCTATTGAAACTCAGTTCCCAAACTGTTCAGGAGATATTACAGATACGACACGTTAATAAAATGGTTAACATGGTTTCTTTTGTTTCGTTCTACATTACTACTTCACCGCAAACAGATTCTAGTCCAATAGGGACTCATAGAGCTAAAAGTTTAAATAGATTCGACACCAGAACTTTAAATCCTTTCCCTCTCCACCCCTTCCCCCTTCTGAAATTTTCAGCTCGATCCCCAAAGCCATTCTGAGGATACTGCAGATACGATATTTTGATCACCCGGCAACATACAGTTTGTCTTGGTTTACTACCTTGCTAGTTTACCATGAATAGATAATAGGTCTTAGAGAGGGTTATAAAGCATAAAAGCTAGGTCGAAAAAAAAATCCCCCCGCCCCTGTTCATTCTCAATAAGTAAAAATTTTAGGCTCACTTCGTCCTTATAAAATTCCCTGAAGGCTTAAACTTGATATCTCAAGCCATGTCAGAGATATTGCTGATACGCTATTTTCATTGATTCGTACCCCATAATGTCTTTGGATTTAAGTCGCTATTTAGACGAGACAAAATTGTAATTCGCAATGAAAGTTCTAGTGCAAAGGCGATCAGATGTTTTGGAGACCATAAATTTAGCCACTCCTTCCCCAACACAAAATTTGAAGCCCCCTCCCCAACCCCACTACCAGAAATTGGGAGCTAGATTTCTAAAGCTGTTCCCAAGATATTGCAAATATGTTATTCTTACAGGCTTAACACGCTTAGTGTTTTTAGATTTAGCTTTGCCCCCTTCCCCAAGTCAACAATTCATGTTTATTTGACTTCACAGAACCTCCCAAAAATTTCAACTCGATTTCCCGAACCGATCTTGAGATATTACCTATACCCCGTTTTGTTAACCTTGGTCAATGAATGCCAATTTAGACAGTACAATCATTCCCTATCTCAACCGTCAGACAAAGCCGGACCAAGATGCAAGTGCTCCGGAGAACATTTAAACAAGTAGAAACATAAGCGACATTAGATTTTTTCACGGGTAGACAAGTCTGATTTCTCTTGAACACAAAACTTCGCTGCACCTTTGTAACGCTAACTTTTAAAAAATCTAACTTTAAATTAATTTATTCTAGTACATATATAAAAATCAGTTATTAGTAGTGTAATGTTGTACTTATAAGACTTAGGATAAATACTATTATACTATTAGATAAATTAGATGATTTTAGAAATTACAAGTTGATTTCAAAGTTGGTTTCGAAGTCTCAAGTTGGCTTCAAAGGCATTTTGAGAACGTTTCTGCCAAAATACGTGTTCCAGGGCAATGTACACTGGACCGCTGATGGCAGATTAAATGGGAAGAGGAAGAGCTGTCTGTCAGCGTCGATAATGTAGTAGCAAAAATTACTGAGTTTGATTATCTATATATATAAAAATAAGTTGTATGTTTGTACGCATATGACATCATTATAAGTATATAAGGCTTTGTATATGAAGTCATTATAAGTATATACGGGGGCAATTCAAAGATAAATTTTAGTATAAATCCTACTATGGCAGAAGAAACAGCCGAGGAAGCTGCCCAAAGAGTTAATGCCAATAGGCTTGCGGCTAAAAGAGAAAGTAACAAAAGAAAGCGTGCTGAGGAATCACAAGAACAACGTGAAAACAGGCTTGCATTAGGTCTTTCTTCAAGCCCAACATGGTTGTGTGTGGAGGGGTGGGGGAGGTAAGGGGTTAGTTCTCAAGTCCCATCGCAGATCTTAAGCTCAAGCTTACCTTGTTTAGGGTTATTCTTCGTAATATTCAAAGAGTAAAGAAAGTTATAATAGTCCTTCGCTTCGCCAATAGGTAATGATCTAGCACGTGAAAGCATATACTCAAATATGCAGCTCTCCATTCCACTGTAAGAGTAGTTTAGCAGCTCTTTGGCATTGCCTCGTTCCAGTAGGTCAAATAGAAATGAGCGTAGAAGGTCACTTGTTTGAGATTTATCGGGATTCAACTCGAGGGCAGAGTAGGCTTCGACGTTCTGTCCCAAGGCCAAACATGACCAAAATAACTTGCACCACAATGTTGACTGAAAAGAAATCTTTAATGGTAAAAAGTTTTTTTTAACTCTTTGAAAAGTCTCTCAAGTTTTTTAGGTGGTTAAATAAAAACAGCTTAAAAGAATACCTGACCAAGATTTTATCCATAATCTTATATATTTATGTCGCCTGTTTCTTAAACAACCATTACTCTTTCAATAATAAAAAAATTTGTTTTTTTTTAACTGAAAGGAGCAACATTAAAACTCAAAGCAAACAGAAATTCTTCCGTATATGAAGGCGTTACCCTCTTCCTCAATACCGTGCTCGTCACAGGAACGTTTTTTGGCACTTTTAGAAAGTCTTCCTAATTCAAATTAAACGGCCCTTGAGTTTCAGGAGTTGTCCCTATGGAGTTGGGACAAAAACAGTCAAACTTTAGCGTAAAAAGCAAGGTATTGAGCAGGAGAGCAACCACTTCATATGCGGAATTATTTCTTTTCATTGTTCTTTACTTTCAGTCAAAGTAACTTGTTTTTGTTTATTCCTAATCGTTTTTCAGACAAACAACGATTAAAGAAACATTCATGAATTCTCTCCCCTCAAAGAAAACTTCCCCGTAAGAATCCCTCCGGACAATACAATCATAGTTGAAAAATATTAAACAATGGGTAAGTTTTGTAACTTAAAGCCGTTTCTACAGGGACTTTAGGGGTGGGGAAGTTGTCATACTATCCCCAAAGGCATAGTTACTCAACCTTTCAACTATGCTAGATAAAATGGCTATACCAATATTTTTACCGAACAACTTCGGAGAAGAAAGGACGTGGAAGGGGGGCTAGCTACCCTTCAACCTTTTTGGTCACTCTAAACACTAGAAAATTTGATTTCCGATGTAATGAGTCCTCTCCCGATATTCTAGGCACATTGGTTAAATGCAGTCATCCCTGGGAAAAACATAAAAAACATAAAACACACATCCATGATCTTTCTTTTGGAAAATAAAAGCAAAATCCCTCAACTTATATATAAGAGCTTGAAATCTTTACACTAGGGTTCTCTGATATGCTGAATCTGATATATTGATTTTCACCGAGATCAATTGATGATTTTGGGTGGTTTTTCTGTCTTTTTTTAATTGATAAAATTTTCTCAGGTTCTTAGTTTTTAAAGCTAATATTAAACTTCATTCACCTGTTGCTGCTTAACATGCATGGAACTACGTAATTATGGAATTACTAATTACTTATTATTAAACCTATTCACACTGAGATTTTACTTACACCAAGCCAATCAGGGTTTTTATAGTTTTTCAGCCAATCAGTAAATTCCGTGAGAAACATGAGTGGCTCAAATTAGGGCTAGCTAAATCTCGATATTAGCGTCTCATTGTCAATGGGGCATTACTAGGCTACATCAGCATTGAACAAAAAGAAAAGTCTGATATTGGTATTTAAAAAGTTTGTTTCCGTCGAAAGAATGAAAAATACTCAAATTTTAGACGAGACTATTCAAGATATACTTTCAAACTTCACAAGTGTACAGCACTAACTGTTTTTCAAAACCATGTCGTCGAAGCAAGAGTGTCAACTTTGATGTCAAACATTGAGGACGCCTCCCCATACCATACTTTCCTTTATTAGTTGCGACCCAATACCGTTTAGATTCGATGCATGTATTGTGCATGTACAACAAATAATCATGCATGTATGTTTGTATCATGTATGTGCATGCATGTGTGACTTGTGTGTATCACACACGAAGCATAATATGTTTGTGTGTGTATTATATACACATCATAAATACATACTAGTATGCATTGTACGAATTATGTATGTATGGCAGCAATTGTGGGGGTGCATATATAATACCCATATCAAACTAACACTAATCTATATATATAAAAATAAGTTGTCTGTCTGTGGATGTGTGGATGGATGTGTGGATGGATGTGTCAGGTGACGTCACCTGAAAAAACTGGATTAGGTGACGTCAAAACTGAAAAAACTAAAAAAAGGCAAAAACTACAAAAAAAACTAAAAACTAATAAAAAAAATAAAAAAGCTAAAAAACTAAAAAAACTATAAAGGTAAAAACCAATAAAAAACTAAAAAAAAAACTGAAAAAACTAAAAAAAGGCAAAAACTACAAAAAAAAACTAAAAACTAATAAAAAAAGTAAAAAAGCTAAAAAACTAAAAAAACTAAAAAAACTAAAAAAAGGTAAAAAACTAAAAAAAATAAAAAATAAAAAAAAACTAAAAAAAAGGAAAAAACTGAAAAATAAGCTAAAATAAAGGTAAAAACCAATAAAAAACTAAAAAAAAAAGGAAAAAACTAATAAATGACGACACTCAAAGAGAAAGCGACCAGGACAAAAAACTAAAAAAAAAGGCAAAAACTACAAAAAAACTAAAAACTAATAAAAAAAATAAAAAAGCTAAAAAACTAAAAAAACTAAAAAAAGGTAAAAAACTAAAAAAACTAAAAACTAAAAAAAAACTAAAAAAGGTAAAAACTAAAAGAACTAAAAAAGAAAAAAATAAATGACGACACTCAAAGAGAAAGCGACCAGGACAAAAGGAATGTTCGATTAGCAATCAACAAAGCACCGGGACACAGGGAGTATAAATGACGACCAGGACACAAGTAAAAAAAAAAATTAACAAAACTAAAAAGAAGGTAAAAACTACAAAAAAACTAAAAAGAAAAAAAAACTAAAAACTAATAAAAAAACTAAAAAATCTAAAAATCTAAATAAACTAAAAAAGAAAAAAAAAGGAAAAAAATAAAGGCGAAAAACAAAACTAAAAAACGAATGTATATACAGACCGGTACACCGGGATACAAATGACGACCGGGACACAGGGAATATAAATAACGACCGGGACACAGGGACACAACTACAACGGGGACACCGGGGGAAACAGGGGGATATAAATGACGACCGGGACAAAAAAACTAAAAAGAAATAAAAACTAAAAACTAATAAAAAAAACTAAAAAATCTAAAAATCTAAATAAGCTAAAAAAGAAAAAAAAAGGAAAAAAATAAAGGAGAAAAACAAAACTAAAAAACGAATGTATATACAGACCGGGACACCGGGATACAAATGATGACCGGGACCCGGGACACAGGGAATATAAATGACGACCGGGACACAGGGACACAACTACAACGGGGACACCGGGGGAAACAGGGGGATAACCTGACAATCTATTTATATGCAAAGACAATGGGACAGCAAAGAATGTTGTATATTCGCAAGTTTTACGTAGTTAAAACCATATATATATATATATATCTATATTCACAGGTGGGACATAGGGACACAACTACAATGGCGCGTAACTATTATGGCGCGTAACGACTTACGCGCGCGGGGGGGCTTGGGGGGGGCGCGAAGCGCCCCCACCAACTAGGTGTTGGGGTGGCGCGAAGCGCCACCCCAACAGCTAGTATATATATATATATATATATATATATATATATATATATATATATATATATATATATATATATATATATATATATATATATATATATATATATATATATATATATATATATATATATATATATATATATGTATATATATTTGTATGTATGGGCTACATATGCATGAAAGTTCTATGATTTATCGATTGATGTATTTATCTACGGTATGTATCATGTATGTGTGATGAATGCATATATGAAAACTATGTAAAATGAATTCTTTTAAATAAAGTTTTGCCTCAAGTATACATCCTAAACGAAAATCTGGACAGCTTCACTTATCTACGTAGCATTTTAGCAAGGATGATGGCTACAGTAAACAGGTAAAAAGTAGAATAGCCAAGAATGAACTTTTTTGGGGAAAAAATTTGGAAGATAAGTCCTCAAACTACTACTAGGATACTGAAAGTCAAAATAATGATAAAAATGGAGTATATCCTTGAAACGTGGATGCTTTGAAAGACTGAGGAAGATATGCAAAATGCTTTTCAGAGGAATTGTCTAAAGGTGGTTTGAGGAACTCGTTTGAATAACTTTAAATCAAACAAGAAACCACACGAAAAATGTTCTATTCCACTTTTTAGGCCTATTTTGAAGTAAGGGTTAAGACGAATAAGTCAAGTTTTACGAATGAAGAATGGTAAATAACCAAAATCTTTCTTTTTGTTCTTCTAAAGGACCGAGGGAAATCTAGGGCTTCCTCGAATAGGGTAAGAAGAATTCAAAGAGATATGATCAAGAGAAAACTAGAATTTCATAGGAGGGAGTTAAGTGGAATACTTTGAACAGATTCAGGTGAAGAAGGAGCATATGAATGGAGGAATCTAGAATGGAAGATAAAACCATTTATAAAATGATTATGGTCAAATGTCACTAAGCCAAAATTTCCCTGAATTTCTAAACACTCATTCCAAGAAAAAAACATTCCAAGGTTAAAGATACATTTTACTTTTTGAAATTGTAATTTTTCTTCGTCCGTTACTAATAGTAAAAAAAAAACAAGCAGAATACGGTAATTTCAGCACCAGGACAAACGTAGAAGAGTTGATAGGTATATAACTGACCTTACAGTTGCTAGGTAGCAGAGGGTCTAAGAAGTTTCCCACATAGAGCATTCTAAAAAGCGGAAAAAACATTCAAAACAAAAGTAAGATAAATTTTAAAAAGTAAACAAATTTTGAGTAATCTAGCGATTGCATAATACTAATAATTCTGTAGTCAGTCTTAGTAGAGCTTCCTTGAAGTAATAATGCTAATGTTTTTTCAATTCTGGTTTACATTTGATTCTCGTTGAGAAGTTTTATTGTTAAATATTTTTATAGTTTTTGTTTAGTTTTCCTTGAATTTCGAAGAGAATGGTTATTGCTTATGTATGTATTTACTGCATCAGATCAAACTTGATTTTGTTTTTTGAATTATACGAAGGTTCTGGTCCCTAGCAAACATTCGCTCTTTGCTCTCAAGCTTTATTTATACAAGCAATCGCAGCTTAGAATAAAATTCCAACTAAATTCCGCTAGTACTTACAACGAAAACAAGGAAAAGAAAAAAACACGAGATTATAGCTTATTAAACGCTGACATGTAAAAAGAAACGAACGAATTGGCAAAACGGTTTGTTCTTGTAGTAGGCAATTCCAGTCTTACTTTGCTAGCTGACCTTGTATTCATTTTATTCCTCATTACTGGTGGTAGTATCTCTATGTTTTTCAGTGCTAAGAAGAAATTGGCTAGATTTACAGATTAAAGCCAAACGACGTTCGTGAAGAAACGGTAGTTGTGAGACAGATATTAACTTATTAAAGTTATAAAAGTGAAAACATTTAATTTTTATTTAGTTAAGTGCAAATTATGTTCTGGTCTTGGGAAGGCCATATACTGTAGCTATGCCCTCTTTGCACTAGCTTTTATCAATTCAACAAAATTTCACGTGAAGGAATCAACGTATGGTTCGATGCAGTAGTCCCCTTTAGATAGACAAACACATACGATTGTAAAACTAGAAAAAAAACAAAACAAAGACAATATTCAGTCAATGAATAAAAACAAAAAGACAAAGGAAAACTTGGCAGCTTGGCACTTTCGTTTCTTCCGCAAATCTCCGTGGAAAAGGCGAAACTAAACTTTATTGAGGGCGGGTTAGCGGGAATCTTTATCGAAATATCTTTTTAACTCTGCCTTCTTTTAGCTCTGCTCTGCAGAGCTAAAGCTCTTCTGCTTCTTTCAGCTCTTTAGCTCTGCCTTCCTTACTGTAAGGCCAATACTGTGCCTTCCAATACTGTAAGGCCAAATTATTTATTTAAGTGAAAATTATGTCTTGGGAAGGCATAACGGTTTTGAGAGCTACTTATGTTAGTTTCTGCTCGTTTTGAGTTGAACTCGGTTATTTATTGTAATTCTGTTCGTTTTGGGTTTCATTTATTCATCGATGCTGACTTGTTGTAGTTTTAGGCTTGGTAGATTATTTGCCTTAGTTTTCTCTTATTTTTGGTTGAATGGAGTTTTTATTTTTCCTTGAAACCTTATTTTGTGGGAAAAGTTTTTTTTTTAATTAATTTCATTTCGCTTTATATTGACATAGTCTTTTCAGGGATAAAGAAAATGATAGCGTAAATCTTTCGGTTTTCATTTAAGAACTTATAATTTGGCCTGCTTTTTGCATACTGGAGAAACTTTTTTCACCAATTTTTAACAACACAGAGCCTTTTAAAAATCTGGACACAAATAGTAGTATTTAATTAGTTTTATACCTCCTCTACAGATACAATTACAGGACTGTGTGGCTATGCTGGACAAAATACCTATCTTAAATTTTGATTCGTAGCGATTGAAAAATTATGCGCTAAAGAGGAGGGCTGATTGCCCTCCAATCGATGTTGAACAGCCCTGGAATAAGACAAGTTTTACGGCTGAAGGATGTCATTTTGATTTCATTTCGATAAAAATTATGCAATTTTGTTTCTTCTTGACGATGCATCTGGTGCCTAACGAAAAGTAAATTCTCCTTTAATGGGATGAAAAAAGGATATAATGAAATATTTAAAATGAACTGAAACTTCCCGAGGGGGGAAAAGGGAAACCTTTGAGGAGACTCAGTGGAGAAGCGTCCGCAGCTGTGGTAGTCTCAGGTGGCTTGGTTCTGCAATGAACATTAGTAGTCAGAGCAATTGACTGTTTCTGAATTTAAAATCCAATTTATTTTTAAGCTAACCTGCCTACAATAAACTTCATATCATCTGTGTGTCGGTCCTTTTTGAGTGCTCTTTCGCCATCACCGAAAGCCACAACCAATTCCACGATGGCTGTCACAGCCCCATAAAAAGCTACCCATTTTTGGTTTTTACTGTTCATTGAATTAGTTAAAAAAATAAGGGGTGTTTCAAAAGGAACCCAGGATTTGAAAATCCACCTATTTTTATTTGTTGGTTTTTACAAGTTGTTTTATTACACATAAAAGTAAGTGTAATTTTTGTAATTTTTTGATGCTGCATTTTTTTGATGTTGTGCTTTGGTTCTCCAGTTTGATCTTTGTGGTCTATAGTTATAATCTTGGAAAGATACTGTACAGAACAGCGAGTGTTGATCGTTAAAAATCCCTACAAAAATGGTGAAACTTTCGTGGAAACTGATCAAGCCAAAAGTGTTCGTAGGCTAGTCAAGATATTTGACAAAAATCAGAGTCCACACAATAAATCAAAAGCCCGAGTCACGTTTTGGAGATTAAGGTGGAGTAGGTGTTTAATTGGTCCATTTTTTCGAAGATGACTAAGTAAGGGTTCATCACGTTGAAAGGATTTCGTTATCTTAAGATGCTCAATAATTTTCTTTGACCCCAGTTGAATCAACTGAACACTGAAAATGTCTGGCTAACAAAAAAAAAAAAAAAAACTGACAACTTGCTACACTCCAGGAGACACAAACGCTCCACAATGTGAAAATTTCCCAGAAAGACTAATACCGTTACGAGGAGACCAGCCTATCCACCGCAATTTTGACACCTGTGAATTTGTCCTATTAGAGTACACTAAATCACGAGTTTACAAAAAAAAGAAATATGTATCTATTGAAACACAAACAAGAACTTGAACGTATTCACAACAAAGTTGACGGGGAAATGTGTGAGCAAGTGATCATTAATTTCATGGACAGAACTAGTGCTTGTGGGGCTCATATGGGGAGTCATATGTCCGATATTGTGTTTCACGTATAGTCTCAACTGCATCGGAAGAAACGAGTGTGATTTGTTGGTTTCTTAAAAACAGAAATATGTATTGCGGATTCAAAGCTGGTGTTCTTTTTAATCACCCTTTACTTTTTGCCAAGCTAGAAGGAAAAAGACTAAGCATTTTGAATGTCTCATGAACATTTGCGAACAACTTTTATATCGATCAGTGAGTTCATATTTGTCAAAATATCAGAAAAAATGTGAATACGGTAAAGAACTAATGACAGTAGACCAATCATATACATATTTATATATATATATATATATATATATATATATATATATATATATATATATATATATATATATATATATATATATATATATTTAGGTAATATATATATATATATATATTTATGTAATATATATATATATATATATATATATATATATATATATATATATATATATATATATATATATATATATATATATATATATATATATACATATATATATATATATATATATATATATATATATATATATATATATATATATATATATATATATATATATATATATATATATATATATATATATATATATACAACGGTTGGTTTCATTAACTTCATAGAAGAAAAAGTAAAAATTTGTATAAATAATTTAGTTATATTAAACTCTAAGAAGACAATTTAAAAAAAAATCTTGTGGCGGGTTAGCTCCATGCCATTGATTGGTTTTTTACAACAAAACCATTCACCCCCTCATTTCTTTTTACTTTTATACGCTCTTTTAGGCGTTTGCTGGTGTGAATAAGCAAAATCTGTTAAAGAAACTAAATCATTGTCCTTGTTTTCTTCTTGGTCCTTTTTTTTACTTGAGAAGATCTTACTGTTCCATCAAGATTTTGTCCTCTTTTGTGTTTTTTTTTTCCTATTTTGGAAACTCGAGCATCTGCTTGGGTTCTAAGATAAGCTTCTATTTCTTTTTCAATGTCTTCTCCTTTTTCCATAGCTTAGAAATCTATGTGAGCTTTAAAGGTTTCCGTTATTCTGAGCAAAGCTTGAAATGCTTCTATTGGGTCTTCTCCATTTTCCATAGCTTGGTAATCCGTAAAGAATTCGGGAGTCTCCACTATTTTTGCAATAGGGAGAACCTCTTCTTCCCTGTATTCTCCTTTCTCTACAGCTTTAAAAACTTTCTCAAGCTTGCTTGCTTGCTCAAAAGCTTCTAAAAGCTTGTCTCTCATTTGGCTTCTCTTCTTAACACTGCGAGGAATAGGTTTTTCTTCCTTTTCAATAGCCTTTTGGGGTTTCTCTTTGCCCTCTTTCCTTTTTAACATTTTATAACTTGATTTGCCTGTATTCTTCCCACCAGAATAAGAAATGGGTTCGTCTTCTCCCTCATCTTGAGTCCCTTTTACTTTTATTTTGATTCGCTCATCGATCAATGAAGTCAATGTATTAGAGGGTGCATATTGATCTTGAACAACATTTTCTGACGAAGACCGTTGGTCATTCAGGAATTCTTTTTCCTTGACGATTTCATCAACGGGTGCTCTTTTTTGCTCAACGGGCTCTTCTTTTTCTAAGGCTTCGAAAACTTTCACAAGCTCGGTAAGTCCTTTTAAATCAGCTTCAGTAAACTCTTTCCTGAAGTCAATGGAAGCAGTTTCAATTCCAATATTTTCTCCAGTTTGGCTAAATGTATTCTTAACAAAATACAAAATTCCACATTTTTGTAGATGGGAGCTTGAAACCTCTACAGTAGGGTTCTCTGATACGCTGAATCTGATGGTGTAATTTTCGTTAAGATTCTATGACTTTTATGGGGTGTTTCCCCCTGTTTTCTAAAATAAGGCAGATTTTCTCAGGCTCGTAACTTTTGATGGGTAAGACTAAACTTGATGAAACTTCAATATTTGAAATAAGCATTAAAATGCGATTCTTTTGATGTAACTACTGATATCAAAATTCCATTTTTTAGAGTTTTGGTTACTATTAAGCCGGGTCGCTCCTTACTACAGTTCGTTACCACGAACTGTTTGATAACAATGAAAAACAAAACCAGGAATTAATATCATTATACGAATAATTAATAAATTAATTAATAATTAAACAGTCAGTCTACTTTTAAATAGTTTTACTATATACCCCCCATGAAAACTTCAAAAGTATCTTTAATCTCTTTTAATCTTCAGTCAGTAGACGATTTATGAAGAATATTAAGAGGCTGGGAGGGAAAAACGGACTTTCCCGAATCGTGACCAATCCTTTTTTTCACATAAAAAAATGGTAGAATGGAAATTTCCACGGACAAATTTAGTGCTTTTCTTGAGAAAAAAATAACGACAAATCAATTTACATAAAGTTATAGCTGGTTCAATAATATATGATATATTATTTTAAATTTATTCTTTACTAATTGAAAATAGTATAATTTATTTATTTGTTTATTTTATTTTACAAAACCAGCAGACAAAGTATTGTCTATTTTAAGAATGTTGACAGAATTTGGCTTTTGTATTACATCATTTGTTTAATTAGTACTTTTTTTGTCAAGCAAAAGATATGCATTTATAGCCAATTATCTGACTTTGATTTTCATTTCTATGTAGGCTGGAATGTTTCTTTTTAATGTAACCTAAAATGGTGACAAAACTGTCATTTTTGGACTATAATCCTGACTAGAGTATAGAATTTTCGATGGTGCAGTTTTACTTACCAGACTGGTTTCCATTCGTAAATTGCTTCTCTGCATAATGAATATAAGTCTGTAGAGCCACATATTCACAAGAAGATATGAAAGCAATTAAGAGCTTGACCGGCTGAGCTAAAAGCTGTACAATTATTCTCCGTCCGATTGCTTGAAGGAGGACATCAATGGTGACATCTAAGGAATTTCACGTCTTATATTCAATGCTGCCATCTTAGAGCCATAGCTCATAAGATAGAGGTCAGTCAGATTTTTGCTGTTTTCCGTACCACTAAAATTGTATATTTCTGCAACTTCTTTTACCAATGGTAACTTTTTAGCATGAATATGTTTTACCATCGCTTGCAAGTTAGAAGATGGTGTTTCGCAGAGCCATTTCATCAGCCAAAAAGCTAGAGTATGTTGACTAAAAGCAGCTTTGATTGTGGCATTTATTGCTATTTCATCTCTACTTTGAAGGCCAACAAACTTGTGTCTCATATTCAAAACTTCAATTAGAACCAAAAGATCACGACAGAGTTCGTAACAAAATTCAGTCATTTGTGAAAAACATCTTTCAGCCAAGGATTGCGAAAAAGATGATACGAGCTTCTGATTAGGGACACAACCTGTATCATCATCAATTGACGGTGTTAAGAGTTGGGCAATGACTTGAAATCCAGTATTGATTGAGGAGATTTTACTAAGGAAACGGGAGGTAACAGTGGTGACCATCCCGTGCTCACCATGCAGTCTATTTGCAACTTCAGCGGCAACTTCAAATGGCTCAGTGCGTCCTTCAAGCAGCTCCTGAAAAAAACTATTCTGTCTATCAGCAAGAAACTGTCTTATGTCGTTCAGAAGAAGTTTGACTTCAAAAACTGCTTGGACTTCCGCAACTTCCAGATTTCCAAATTCAGATATTGCTTCAAGGGAAAATAATACCTCCAAGTCATCCTTTCTTCTCATGACACCGACCGCATTGCGCCGGAGAAGCAGAATTAATCCAGAGTCAATGCTAGAAAATATACTCAGCGGCCAAGTAATATTCGACTCATTGGAGATACAAAGCTCACGGAATTCCCTCCATACATCAACAACATCTGCTTCTAAATTGACTTCCAAGAGCTGATTGAAACGGTTTTGAATGACTTCCACAACCATTTCTTTCATTGTGCCTTTAACTATGTCTAGTCTGTATTTCAGATTAAAATCCTGGAAAAGAAAATAGTATCAAACACCTTCGCTTTTTCCGATCTTCTCTAACATCATTAAGGTCAATCTCCGAGGTTTGAAGCCAATGCTATTTTCCTATAGCAGTGAAATGCGTATTAACAACAGACACGAGCAGATTCTTTGATGAAAAAATTCCTGTGGCTTCATTGAAAGCTTTAACATGAATAGGCCGAACAAATTTGCATTTTTTTTCTTTAGAGCTTCATTAAAAATTAATTAGTGGGGACACCTCTAATTTTTAAGAGTAGTAATAAAATTAATTTTATAAGACGTAGAGAATTGTAAAGTAGCCTCTCGATTTGCCACGAGATTTCAAATTTTTGGCCGTGAATTTTTTTTTTTGTTATCATCAGTTTCCTTTAAAATTTGCCATTTAAGATATTCTTCCTTTATTATTTAAAAGGGTTGTACTAATCATACAGCCTTGATTTTTGGGTAGTTTTGTAGATCTTATACCGATAAATCATCCCAAAGATTCTCAAGTTTGTAGTTATGTGGAATGATTTTTAGCAATAATTCTTAGTATTCAAGATTTCCTCCTTTCTCATTGGCTTAACCACTCCTTGAGGGGTTTGCCAGAATATCATTAAGAATGTTGACATCTCCTTAGCATTGCGACCAGATTTAAAAGGAAGTTGAAAACATGTATAATTGGCAACAACACCTTGAGGCAATATCATATTTAACACTTCATACGAATTGGCATTTTTTAGGTTACAAAGCTGTTACAAAGCAGATAACATTATTGGCCTTTAAAAGTAAAGAAACACCGATTGTAGGTCTATAAAATGTATGAACATTATTTTTAAAAAGAACATTATTCTTAAAAACACATCATTTTAAATATTATTGGCCTTTAAAAGTAAAGAAACACCGATTGTAGACCTATAAAATGTATGAACCTTATTTTTAAAAAGAAAATTATTCTTAAAAACACATCATTTTAAACATTATTGGCCTTTAAAAGTAAAGAAACACCGATTACAGACCTATAAAATGTATGAACGTTATTTTTAAAAAGAAAATTATTCTTAAAAACACAATATTTTAATCATTATTGGCCTTTAAAAGTAAAGAAACACCGATTGTACGCCTATAAAATGTATGAACGTTATTTTTAAAAAGAACAATAACCTTAAAGACACATTATTGTAGGCCTATAAAATGTATGAATATCATTTTTAAATAGAAATTTATTCTTTAAAACACATTATTTTAAACATTATTGGCTCTTAAAAGTAAAGAAACGCCGATTGTAGGCCTATAAAATATACGAACATTATTTTTTTTTTTTAATCTAAAGTTTGTAGGATATTCGTCAATTTTAGTTCCACGGGGATCTCATTTCATTACTAATAGTGCCGTATCTTAGAATATTTTGGTTTTCCCCCCATCATCTCATAAAGTTGACGATTTATAGGCTCGTTCATAAATGATTGATTACCCCGGTTTGGAACCGGGGTAATCATATACTTTGCTTTACGGAATAATGCATATACTGCTAAATTAATGTCATTTAAAGAATCAATTTTAAGAATCAATTGATTGCTTTAAAAGGAAAATCAGAGGCTTAATGCCGGTCAGGATTTAAAATAAGAGCTCTGAGTCAAGAGGTCCTTCTAAATATCAAAATTCAATAAGATCCGATCACCCACTCGTAAGTTAAAAATACTTCAATTTTTCTAATTTTTCCTTTCCCTTCAGCCCCCAGATGGTCGAATCGGGGAAAACAACTGTAACGAGTCAATTAGTGCAGCTCCCTGACATGCCTAACAATTTTCATCGTCCTAGCACGTCCAGAAGCACTAAACTCACCAAGGTGCTGAACCACACCACCTAACTCCCCCAAAGAAAGCGGATCCAGTCCGGTGTCGTCATTACGTATCTACTGCGTTATAAGCGTTTTCCAAGATTTCCGGTTTCCCCCTCCAAATCCCCCCCCAATGTCAACAGATCTGGTCGGGATTTGAAAGAAGAGCTCTGACACATGAGTTTCTCCTAATTATCAAATTTTATTAAGATCCGGTCACCCATTCTTAAGTTAAAAACACCTCAATTTTTCTAATTTTCCCAAATTAACAACTTCCAGCTCCCCCAAAGAGAACGGATCCGTACCAATAATGTCAATCTCGTATCTATAGCTTGTGCTTATTCTTCCCATCAAGTTTCATCTCGATCTCTCCACTCTAAGCGTTTTCCCAAGATTTCCGGTTTCCAAGGTTTCTGTTTTTCCCTCCAGCCCTCTATGTCCTTGTATCCAATTCTTACTGAAAATGGATTATCTGAGACATAAGATTCTTCTGCATATTAAGTTTCATTAAGATCCGATCACCCATTCGTAAGATACCTCGATTTTCACGTTTTCCAAGAATTCCAGTTTCCCCCTCCAGCACCCTTCAATGTCATCGGATCTGGTCGGGATTTAAAATGATAGTTTTAAAGCACAAGATCCTTCTAGATATCAAACTTCATTAAGATCTGAACACCCGTTCGAAAGTTACAAATACCTCATTTTTTCTAATTTTACCGAATTACCCCCCCTCCCCCCCCAACTCCACCAAAGGGAGTGGATCCGAGCCGGTTATGTCAGTCACCTATCTTGGACTTGTGCTATTCTTTCCACCAAGTTTCATCCTGATCTCTCCGCTTTAAGCGTTTTTCCTATATTTCCTGCCCCCCCCCCCCAAATGACACTGGATCTGGTAGGGATTAAAATGAGAGATCTGGGTTTCGAGATCCTTCTAAATATGAAATTTCATTAAGGTACGATCACTCTTTCATAAGTTAAAATTCTTAATTTTGTCCTAATTTTTTAGAATTACCCCCCCCCCCAACTCCCCCAAAGAGAGCAGATCCGTTCCGGCTATGTCAATCCCGTTTCTAGGACTTGTACTTATTTTTACCACCAAGTTTCATCCTGACCCCTATACTCTAAGTTTTTTCCAAGATTTTAGGTCTCCCCCCAACTTTCTCTTCACCGGATCCGGTCGAGATTTAAAACAAGAGCTCTGAGACATGATATCCTTCCAAATATCAAATTTCAATAAGATCCAATCTCTCCTTCGTAAGTTGAAAATACCTTATTTTTTTAATTTTTCAGAATTAACCCTCCTCCTCCCAACTCCCCTGAAGAGAGCAGATCCGTTCCAGTTACGTCAATCTCATATCTAGGACTTAAGATTATTTTTACCACCAAGTTTCATTCCGATCCCCCCACTCTAAGCGTTTTCTATGATTTTAGGTTTCACCTCCCATCTTCCCGCCACTGTCACCAGATCCGGTCGGAATTTAAAATAAGAGCTAGGAGACACGATATTCTTCCAAACATCAAATTTCATTGATATCTGATGACTCTTTCTAAGTTAAAAATACCTCATTTTTTCTAATTTTTCAGAGTTAACCCTCCCTCCCCCCAACTCCTTCAAAGAGAGCGAATCCAGTCCGGTTACGTCAATCACGTATCTGCGATATTTGCTTATTCTACCACCAAGTTTCATCCCGATCTCTTCAATCTAATCATTTTCCAAGATGTTCGGTTTCCCCCTCCACCTCCGCCTACTCTCACCGGATCTGGCTGGGATTTGTAATAAGAGTGCTGAAGCACAAGATCCTTCTAAATATCAAGTTTCATTAAGATCTGATTACCCGTCCATAAATTACAAATACCTCATTTTTAATTTTTCCGAATCCCCCCCCCCCTCAACTCTCCCAGAGTGCGGATCCGGTCCAGTTATGTCAGTCACGTATCTTGGATATGTGCTTATTCTTGCCACCAAATTTCATCCTGACCTCTCCACTCTGAGCGTTTTCCAAGATTCCTGATACCCCCCCCCCAAAACTCTCCCTATGAAACTGGATTGAGCCAGATCTAAAATGAAAGATCTGAGTTGCAAGATCCTTCTAAATATGAGATTTCATTAAGATTCGATCACTCCCTCGTAGCTTAAAAACACCTCATTTTTTTGAATTAACCGTCACTCAACTCCCCCCCCCCCACTGACGGTCAAATGGGATAAATGAATATTTCTAATTTAATCTTGTCTGGTACTGATTTTTCTCATTTTTCAGAATTAACTCTCCCCCAACTTCTCCAAAGAGAGCGGACCCGTTCCGAATATGTCAATCACGTATCTAGGATTTGTGTCCATTTTTACCACCAAGTTTCATCCCGGTCTTTTTTTTTCGAATTAACCTTCTCCCGGCTCCCCCCAGATGATCAAATTGGGGAAACGAAACTATTTCTAATTTAATCTAGTCTGGTTACTGATACGCCTGCAAATCTCATCGTCCTAGCTTATCTGGAAGTGCCTAAACTAGTAAAACAGGGAAAGACAGACAGACAGACCGGCAGAATTTATGGTCCACTATATGTCACTTCGTAAACACAAAGTGCCACAAAAATTTGTTAATACCACAGAAATTTACGAAACTTTTTCTAAGACCTTTTAAGCCCTGAAAGCAAGAGAAAAATTATGGTCTAACTCGGTGTCTTCAAGTATCGCCCCGATTTACGAACAATTAGCTACAACTAAAGCCCAGCTGGAGAAAATAAAAAGTCATCTGCTGGAAAATATAACCAATCAAACAGTTCGTGGTAACGAACTGTAGTAAGAAGCGACCCGGCTCAATAGCAACCAAAACTCTATAAAATGGAATTTTGATACCAATAGTTACATCAAAAGAATCGCATTTTATTGTTGATTTTAAATATATAAGTTTCATCAAGACCAGTTATACCCATCGAAAGTTACGAGCCTGAGAAAATTTGCCTCATTTTAGAAAATAGGGGAAAACACCCCGTAAAAGTCATAGAATCTTAACGTAGAACCTTATTGTTCCCGTTACCTTATTGTAGAAGTTTCAAGCTCCTATCTACAAATATGTTGAATTTCGCATTTTTTTGCCAGAAGACAGATCACGGATGCGTGTTTATTTATTTATTTTTTTTTTCTCTGGGGTGATCTTATCAACTGAGTGGTCCTAGAATGTCGCAAAAAGGCTCATTCCAACGGAAATTAAAAGTTCTAGTTCCCTTTTTAAATGAACAAAAAAATGGAGGGCACCTAGCCCCCCTCCCACGCTCATTTTTTCCCAAAAGTCTCCAGATCAAAATTATGAGATAGCCATTTTATTCACCATAGTCGAAAAACCTAATGACTATGTCTTTAGGGGCGACTCACTCCCCCGCAGTCACCGTGGGAGGGGCTGCAAGTCACAAACTTTGACCTGTGTTTACATATAGTAATGGTTACTGGGAAGTGTGCAGACGTTTTCAGGGAGATTTTTTTTGGTTTAGGGGGGGAGAGTTGAGGGGGAGGGGTTACTTGGGAGGATATTTCCATGGAGAAACCTCTCGTGGGGGAAGAGAATTTCAATGAAGGGGACGCAGGATTTTCTAGCATTATTTGAAAAAACAACGAAAAAATAAATATGAAAAGTTTTTTTCTACTGAAAGTAAGGAGCAGCATTAAAACTTAAACGAACAAAAATTATTACGCATATGAGGGGTTTAACCTTCTCGTTATACCTCACTCTTTACGGCTACAAGTATTTTTAGTAATTTCAACTATTTATTCTACGACCCTTTGTGATTCAGAGGTCATTCTTAAGGAACTGGGACAAAATCTAAGCTTTAGTGTAAAGAGCGAGGTAACGACGAGGGTGGGTTTAACCCCCTAATATTCGTAATAAAAACATACTAATATAGAGGTTCGTTACGTAAGTTAATTCGTAAGTTACGTATATTTTTTACCAATGAAGACGTTTGTAAAAAAATAAAAGTTCTAGTTGCTTTTTTAATCAATCAAAAACTTGGAGGGCAACTAGGCCTAATCTTCTGATTAATTGCAATTAATTAATATGCAAATTTCGTTTTAATTATTTATGTGCGGAGAGCCAAGATCAAAACATGCATTAATTCAAAAACGTCCAGAAATTAAATAAAAAAAGCAAGTTTTTTTAAATGAAAGTAAGGAGCAACAACAAAACTTAAAACGAACAGAAATTACTCCGTATATGAAAGGAGTTTTTCCTCCTCAACGCCCCGCTCTTTACGCTAAAGTTTCTTACTGTTTTAAAATAGAGTTAAGAGAAGTGTCAAATTTTAGCGTAAAGAGCGGGGGCGTTGAGGAGGAAAAGCCCATTCATATACGGAGTAATTTCTGTTGGTTTTAAGTTTTAATGCTGCTCCTTACTTTCATTTACTTTCAGTTACTGAAAAGTTCAATGACCCAAATTAATTGAACAAAGAAGGTACTGAACTGATAATCGAGCCAGGTTTATGATTCAATCACGCTCGAGTTTAATCCAAAGTTTGCAAAAATTGAGCAGGCTCTACTAGGTAGTCTGAGATTTCAAATTGAAAATTTGGAGGAGAAAATTGTCGAATAGAAAAAAAGCTTGATAATTATGATCAAGAGTCCATGCTTGATAGCCTTGTATTTCATGGGGTAAAGTAGTTTCCTGGTGTAGACACTCATACGACAATATCTAACAGTATAAATAGCAAAATGTCTGTGCTGGGCCCTTTTACTTTATTAGTTTACGTGAACATGATGCGCGGTTATCTAAAGGATACATATATTACTAACATTATTGCTAACAAAATTTCCAAAATCCGCAGATAATTTGATAGCAAAAGCTCGTATTACTCTCAAAAGATTAGAGATGTTTACAAGTGTAAGTTTGCTGTGTGTGAATGTAAAGAAAAATTTTACTGACATTCTGTAGAGTGGGTGATTCTGTTGATGTAAGTAGTAAAGTTCTATTTGGTGAAAAGCCTATTTTACAAGTTATATCACTGCGGGTACCTCGGTTTCCATAATGCTTCTAATCTATCGTAGAAGCATCATATCGACATTATCTCCATCAAAGTTGCACGTGGAGTTGGCATCGTCAAAAGATTGAAGCATATTCTGCCGGAAAGTATTCTTCGCACGATATATTTTGTAATAATCTACCCATATATCATATGGATGTTTAGTCTGGGGAAGCAATTTTTTATGTTAATTACAAGCTAAATGGCTTTCTCATAGTTTTTGATCGGACGATTTTGCTAAGAAAAAGGGGATGGGAGAGGAGGCCTAGTTACCTCCCAATTTTTGGTTACTTAAACAGACAACTAGATTTGTTTTATTTTTTTTTGCAAACGTTTTTGTTAGTAACAAACATAGGTACCTTACGAATTAACTTATGTAACGAACTTATATATTTGTGTATTTATATTACGTATATGAGGGGGTTTGCCCCCTCGTCAATCCCTCGTTCTTACATTAAAACTTGAATTTTGTCCCAAATCTTTCAGAATGACCCTTGAATCACAAAGGCCGTAGAATAACTAGTTAGAGTTACTAAAAATACTTTAGCGTAAAGAGCAAAGTATTGTGGAAGAGACGAACCCCCTTATATAAGTAATATTTTACGTTCGTTTTTTAAGTTTTAATGTTTATCATTACTTCCAGTAGAAAAAAAAATCTCATTGTCTTTTTTTAAATGATGCTAGAAAGTCCTGCGACCCCTTCATGGAAATTCTCTTCCCTTATGAAAAATTGCTCCATGGAAAGATCCTCCCACGTAACCTGCCCCCCCCCCCGACCCACCCTAACCCCAACACAAAAAAGTCCCCCTGAAAACGTCTGTACATTTCATAATTAACAACTACTATGTGTAAACAATGGTCAAAGCTTATAAGTTGCCACCCCTCCCCCGGGAACCGTGGTGGATTTAGTCATCCACAAAGACATAGTTATTAGGTTTTTGACTAAGTTAAACAGAATGGCTATCTCAAAATTTTGATCCGGTGACCTTGGAGAAAAATGTGCGTTGGAGGGGGCCTCGGTGCCCTCCAATTTTTTGGGCACTTAAAAGGACACTAGAACTTTTAATTTACGTTAGAATGAACCCTCTTGCGACATACTAGGACAACTAGGTCGATACGATCACCCCTGAGGAAAAAACAACAACAAAAAAAACAAAAAAATACGCACCCGTTATCTGTCTTCTGGCAAAAATACAAAATTCCACCTTTTTTATGATAGGGGCTTGAAACTTCTACAGTAGGGTTCTCGGATACGCTGACTCTGATGGTGTGATTTTGTTAAGATTCTGTGACTTTTAGAGGGTATTTCCGCCTATTTTCTAAAATAAGGCACCGTTTCTCAGGCTCGTAACCTTTGACCGGTAAGACTAAACTTGATGAAACTTATATATTTAAAATCAGCATTAAAATGCAATTCTTTTGATGTAACTGTTTGTACCAAAACTTCGGTTTTTAGAGTTTTGGTTACTATTGAGCCTGGTAGTTCCTTACTGCAGTTTGTTACCACGAACTGTTTGAAAATGTAACTTGTAAATGAATAAAAGTAATATATTCTACTATAACGTTGAGATAGAACTTACCAATGTCTCAGGTTTTCCTGTCCCTTATTTGTTCTCGTTTTTTTTTTCTGCCCATTGTGAAAATTCAAATGCTAAACTGTTATCTGACTTGTAACCAACCAAATTCCAATGGTCAGCTGTTACCAATTAGACATGTGAAAAATTTAAATTCCCTTTAAATCCGGTCGTAATATCTCAATTAAGTCAACAGAGTTTAAATATTCTGGTACAACCCTCAAGAGAGCAATTAAGCCAATGAGAAAGGAGGAAATCTCGGTATGTATTTCAATGCTATCTTAATAGAATTAGCTATTAATTTTTTTTTCCCATTTTCCCCTTCATTGAAATTCTCTTCCCCCACGAGAAGTTTCTCCATGGAAATATCCTCCCAAGTAACCCCTCCCCCTCAACTCTCCCCCCTAAACCAAAAAAAATCTCCCTGAAAACGTCTGCACACTTCCCAGTAACCATTACTATATGTAAACACAGGTCAAAGTTTGTGACTTGCGGCCCCTCCCACGGTGACTGCGGGGGAGTGAGTCGCCCCTAAAGACATAGCCATTAGGTTTTTTCGACTATGGTGAATAAAATGGCTATCTCATAATTTTGATCTGGAGACTTTTGGGAAAAAATGAGCGTGGGAGGGGGGCTAGGTGCCCTCCATTTTTTTTGTTCATTTAAAAAGGGCACTAGAACTTTTAATTTCCGTTGGAATGAGCCTTTTTGCGACATTCTAGGACCACTCAGTTGATAAGATCACCCCAGAGAAAAAAAAAAAAAAATAAATAAACACGCATCCGTGATCTGTCTTCTGGCAAAAAAATGCGAAATTCCACATATTTGTAGATAGGAGCTTGAAACTTCTACAATAAGGTAACGGGAACAATAAGGTAACAATAAGGTTCTACGTTAAGATTCTATGACTTTTACGGGGTGTTTTCCCCTATTTTTTAAAATGAGGCAAATTTTCTCAGGCTCGTAACTTTCGATGGGTATAACTGGTCTTGATGAAACTTATATATTTAAAATCAACAATAAATGCGATTCTTTTGATGTAACTATTGGTATCAAAATTCCATTTTATAGAGTTTTGGTTGCTATTGAGCCGGGTCGCTTCTTACTACAGTTCGTTACCACGAACTGTTTGATTGGTTATATTTTCCAGCAGATGACTTTTTATTTTCTCCAGCTGGGCTTTAGTTGTAGCTAATTGTTCGTAAATCGGGGGCGATACTTGAAGACACCGAGTTAGACCATAATTTTTCTCTTGCTTTCAGGGCTTAAAGGTCTTAGAAAAAGTTTCGTAAATTTCTGTGGTATTAACAAATTTTTGTGGCACTTTGTGTTTACGAAGTGACATATAGTGACCATAAATTCTGCCGGTCTGTCTGTCTGTCTTTCCCTGTTTTACTAGTTTAGGCACTTCCAGATAAGCTAGGACGATGAGATTTGGCAGGCGTATCAGTAACCAGACTAGATTAAATTAGAAATAGTCGTTTCCCCAATTTGATCATCTGGGGGGAGCCGGGAGAAGGTTAATTCGAAAAAAAAGACCGGGATGAAACTTGGTGGTAAAAATGAGCACAAATCCTAGATCCGTGATTGACATATTCGGAACGGGTCCGCTCTCTTTGGAGAAGTTGGGGGGAGAGTTAATTCTGAAAAATGAGAAAAATCAGTACCAGACAAGATTAAATTGGAAATATTCATTTATCCGATTTGACCGTCAGTGGGGGGGGGGGGGGGGAGTTGAGTGACGGTTAATTCGAAAAAATGAGGTGTTTTTAAGCTACGAGGGAGTGATCGAATCTTAATGAAATCTCAAATTTAGAAGGATCTTGCAACTCAGATCTTTCATTTTAGATCTGGCTCAATCCAGTTTCATAGGGGAGAGTTGTGGGGGGGGGGGTATCAGAAATCTTGGAAAACGCTCAGAGTGGAGAGGTCAGGATGAAATTTGGTGGCAAGAATAAGCACATATCCAAGATACGTGACTGACATAACTGGACCGGATCCGCACTCTGGGAGAGTTGAGGGGGGGGGGGATTCGGAAAAATTAAAAATGAGGTATTTTTAATTTATGGACGGGTAATCAGATCTTAATGAAACTTGATATTTAGAAGGATCTTGTGCTTCAGCACTCTTATTACAAATCCCAGCCAGATCCGGTGAGAGTAGGCGGAGGTGGAGGGGGAAACCGAACATCTTGGAAAATGATTAGATTGAAGAGATCGGGATGAAACTTGGTGGGTAGAATAAGCAAATATCGCAGATACGTGATTGACGTAACCGGACTGATTCGCTCTCTTTGAAGGAGTTGGGGGAGGGAGGGTTAACTCTGAAAAATTAGAAAAATGAGGTATTTTTAACTTAGGAAAGAGTCATCAGATATCAATGAAATTTGATGTTTGGAAGAATATCGTGTCTCCTAGCTCTTATTTTAAATTCCGACCGGATCTGGTGACAGTGGCGGGAAGATGGGAGGTGAAACCTAAAATCATGGAAAACGCTTAGAGTGGGGGATCGGAATGAAACTTGGTGGTAAAAATAATCTTAAGTCCTAGATATGAGATTGACGTAACTGGAACGGATCTGCTCTCTTCAGGGGAGTTGGGAGGAGGAGGGTTAATTCTGAAAAATTAAAAAAATAAGGTATTTTCAACTTACGAAAGAGAGATTGGATCTTATTGAAATTTGATATTTGGAAGGATATCATGTCTCGGAGCTCTTATTTTAAATCTCGACCGGATCCGGTGAAGAGGAAGTTTGGGGGAGACCTAAAATCTTGGAAAACGCTTGGAGTATAGGGGTCAGGATGAAACTTGGTGGTAAAAATAAGTACAAGTCCTAGAAACGGGATTGACATAGCCGGAACGGATCTGCTCTCTTTGGGGGAGTTGGGGGGGGGGGTAATTCTAAAAAATTAGACAAAATTAAGTATTTTAACTTATGAAAGAGTGATCGTACCTTAATGAAATTTCATATTTAGAAGGATCTCGAAACCCAGATCTCTCATTTTAATCCCTACCAGATCCAGTGTCATTTGGGGGGGGGCAGGAAATATAGGAAAACGCTTTAAAGCGGAGAGATCAGGATGCAACTTGGTGGAAAGAATAAGCACAAGTCCAAGATAGGTGACTGACATAACCGGCTCGGATCCACTCCCTTTGGTGAGTTGGGGGGGAGGGGGGTAATTCGGTAAAATTAGAAAAAATGAGGTATTTGTAACTTTCGAACGGGTGTTCAGATCTTAATGAAGTTTGATATCTAGAAGGATCTTGTGCTTTAAAACTATCATTTTAATCCCGACCAGATCCGATGACATTGAAGGGTGCTGGAGGGGGAAAACTGAATTCTTGGAAAACGTGAAAATCGAGGTATCTTACGAATGGGTGATCGGATCTTAATGAAACTTAATATGCAGAAGAATCTTATGTCTCAGATAATCCATTTTCAGTAAGAATTGGATGCAAGGACATAGAGGGCTGGAGGGAAAAACAGAAACCTTGGAAACCGGAAATCTTGGGAAACGCTTAGAGTGGAGAGATCGAGATGAAACTTGATGGGAAGAATAAGCACAAGCTATAGATACGAGATTGACATTATTGGTACGGATCCGTTCTCTTTGGGGAGCTGGAAGTTTTTAATTTGGGAAAATTAGAAAAATTGAGGTGTTTTTAACTTAAGAATGGGTGACCGGATCTTAATAAAATTTGATAATTAGGAGAAACTCATGTGTCAGAGCTCTTCTTTCAAATCCCGACCAGATCTGTTGACATTGGGGGGGGGGAGTTGGAGGGGGAAACCGGGAATCTTGGAAAACGCTTATAAACGCAGTAGATACGTAATTGACGAAACCGGACTGGATCCGCTTTCTTTGGGGGAGTTAGGTGGTGTGGTTCAGCACCTTGGTGAGTTTAGTGCTTCTGGACGTGCTAGGACGATGAAATTGTTAGGCATGTCAGGGAGCTGCACTAATTGACTCGTTACAGTTGTTTTCCCCGATTCGACCATCTGGGGGGCTGAAGGGAAAGGAAAAATTAGAAAAATTGAAGTATTTTTAACTTACGAGTGGGTGATCGGATCTTAATGAATTTTGATATTTAGAAGGACCTCTTGACTCAGAGCTCTTATTTTAAATCCTGACCGGCATTAAGCCTCTGATTTTCCTTTTAAAGCAATCAATTGATCTTAAAATTGATTCTTTAAATGACATTAATTTAGCAGTATATGCATTACTCCGTAAAGCAAAGTATATGATTACCCCGGTTCCAAACCGGGGTAATCAATCATTTATGAACGAGCCTATAAATCGTCAACTTTATGAGATGATGGGGGAAAACCAAAATATTCTAAGATACGGCACTATTAGTAATGAAATGAGATCCCGTGGAACTAAAATTGACGAATATCCTACAAACTTTAGATTTAAAAAAAAAAATAATGTTCGTATATTTTATAGGCCTACAATCGGCGTTTCTTTACTTTTAAGAGCCAATAATGTTTAAAATAATGTGTTTTAAAGAATAAAGTTCTATTTAAAAATGATATTCATACATTTTATAGGCCTACAATAATGTGTCTTTAAGGTTATTGTTCTTTTTAAAAATAACGTTCATACATTTTATAGGCGTACAATCGGTGTTTCTTTACTTTTAAAGGCCAATAATGATTAAAATATTGTGTTTTTAAGAATAATTTTCTTTTTAAAAATAACGTTCATACTTTTTATAGGTCTGTAATCGGTGTTTCTTTACTTTTAAAGGCCAATAATGTTTAAAATGATGTGTTTTTAAGAATAATTTTCTTTTTAAAAATAAGGTTCATACATTTTATAGGTCTACAATCGGTGTTTCTTTACTTTTAAAGGCCAATAATATTTAAAATGATGTGTTTTTAAGAATAATGTTCTTTTTAAAAATAATGTTCATACATTTTAGAGACCTACAATCGGTGTTTCTTTACTTTTAAAGGCCAATAATGTTATCTGCTTTGTAACAGCTTTGTAACCTAAAAAATGCCAATTCGTATGAAGTGTTAAATATGATATTGCCTCAAGGTGTTGTTGCCAATTATACATGTTTTCAACTTCCTTTTAAATCTGGTCGCAATGCTAAGGAGATGTCAACATTCTTAATGATATTCTGGCAAACCCCTCAAGGAGTGGTTAAGCCAATGAGAAAGGAGGAAATCTTGAATACTAAGAATTATTGCTAAAAATCATTCCACATAACTAAAAACTTGAGAATCTTTGGGATGATTTATCGGTATAAGATCTACAAAACGACCCAAAAATCAAGGCTGTATGATTAGTACAACCCTTTTAAATAATAAAGGAAGAATATCTTAAATGGCAAATTTTAAAGGAAACTGATGATAACAAAAAAAAAAATTCACGGCCAAAAATTTTGAAATCTCGTGGCAAATCGAGAGGCTACTTTACAATTCTCTACGTCTTATAAAATTAATTTTATTACTACTCTTAAAAATTAGAGGTGTCCCCACTAATTAATTTTTAATGAAGCTCTAAAGAAAAAAAAATGCAAATTTGTTCGGCCTATTCATGTTAAAGCTTTCAATGAAGCCACAGGAATTTTTTCATCAAAGAATCTGCTCGTGTCTGTTGTTAATACGCATTTCACTGCTATAGGAAAATAGCATTGGCTTCAAACCTCGGAGATTGACCTTAATTCAAAAACGTTCAGAAATTAAATAAAAAAAACTAGTTTTTTAACTGAAAGTAGGGAGCGACATTAAAACTTAAAACGAACAGAAATTACTCCGTATATGAAATGGGTTGTCCCCTCCGCAGTCCCACGCTCTTTACGCTAAAGTTTTAGTTGTTTTAAAAAGTAGAATTGTGGCAAAGAGTCAAACTTTAGCGTAAAGAGCGTGGGACTGCGGAGGGGACAACCCATTTCATATACGGAGTAATTTCTGTTCGTTTTAAGTTTTAATGTCGCTCCTTACTTTCAGTTAAAAAACTAGTTTTTTTTATTTAATATATATATGAAGTGGCAATGAAGCGGCCAGGTCTTGTTGTAATTGCTGTAATCCCTTGTTAAAATATATACAAATATTTTTGCAATTACCAGTTTTTTACTCTTTATGCAATTCAATTTCTTCTCATACTAAGTCTATTCAAAGATATTTGATTACTACCACAATTCCAATTTCTAACGACGATTTCTACTAAGCTTCGAACTTTTTGCTCTGAATTTTTTAAGGTTTTTGAATTGTTGTCATAATATACGTGAATATTTTTGCAATTACCAGTTTTTGCTCTTTAAGCAATTGAATATAAACTTCACCATACATGAAGACCTTAAATTTTTGCACACAAGTATGACAACTGTGACAACCTAATTTTCTTACTGATGCATAGTCACTCACATAATTTTTTTCCTAAAATCAAGGCTCTTAACGAATTTTCTCAAACTTCTGACCGATATAGATCGTTTTTTTTTAGGCCAGAATATACCAGGGTGCCCATTTTCCCGAAAAAAATGTGGAGCTGTTTTCGAAAAAATTGCTACGATTACATATCTGCCCTACGATTACATTGAATCTTAAAAAGGGTAACAGAACTTCTAATTACCAATCCAATGAGCTCGCTCCGAACTTTATGCGACCACCCTTTCTATGAAAACCTTATATGCTCTCAGGGCATAGCTTACAACCTACGCTGAATAAAATGGGTATCTCAAGATTTTGATTGACTGTTTTTGGGAAAATGCTCGCGCGGGAGGGGTGTTAATTGTCCTCCAAACACTTTCGAATATTAAAAAGGGTATTAGCCCCTTCAACTCCCAATTAAAGGAGTCTTTTTTAAAGTTTATACGACAAGAAATGGGCATCTCAATATTTCTATCAGATGCATTTTGGGAAATACGAGGAGTGGGGGGGGGTGTATCCACCCTCCAATTACTCTGAATCTTAAAAAGGGCACTAGACGTGCCTATTACCAATCTATTCAGCGTCCTCTTAAGTTTATACGATCAACCTTTCTATATAAACCTTACTTGCCCCCAGGTTATAAATTACAACCCTTATCCCAAGGACTTGGGGAGGGTTATCATCATCAAAGACATAAATTCAGACCTTTAAACTACGTTTAACAAAATGGCAACATCAAAATTTTATTTGTCTGTTTGGGGAAACGATGGGCATGGTAGGGGGGCTAGTTGCCCTCCAATCACGTTTGACTATGAAAAGAGCACTATCCCTTTCAATATCTAATCAAATGAGCCCTTTTCAAAGTTTCTATGACAAATCTTTCGATACGAAGTGCCCTGATCTAAAACAAACCAAAAAACCAAAATAAATAAATAAATAATGCATTGTGCCCACATCGCTCTCTAGTTAGGCAGCACTATGATTTTTGAGAGCTGTTGACAATGTCCAGTTTGACGCTGATATGAGATCAAAATGATGGTGAAAATTCACGTCCTTTTTGTCGACGACATTTTCAAAGGACACCAAAGGGAACTACCGATGCGGCCAAAATGCTCAAATAATAATTCCTTTGAACTGATTTTTATCGTTTTCCAAGCAGGTTTCAAACAAAATTTAGGGATTGCCGTTTCCCGAATTTAAAGAAAATATCTGCTTCATTTAATAAAAAAAACAAAATTCACACTTTCAGGTCATGCAAATCTCGTTAAAATTGGATATTTATATTTTTAGCGCAAGACACAGCAAGTTAAATAGTTCTTGTAAGACTTAAGAAAAACTGTTCGTAATTTTTTTTTTTTTTTTTTTTTTTTCATTTGTTCGGATGTCTTATCAAAGCTCCACATATCATGATCTACAAGATCGTCGATTTTCAATAGTTTGGACACAAAAACTAAAAAAGTTGATCATGGAAAAGGTAGGACAATATTTTAAGGTGCCGCATCCTCTTTTGCAATAACCAAATTTTACAATAAGATTCGAAACAAAATTAAGCTCTAAGCAGGGTATTTATATTTTTAGAACGAAAAATTGTCTTTTCTTTTGTTTTAAGTACATTTAATTCGGCTTATTGTGGCTTTAGCAGTATACTGTAGTATCTCCTTTATCATTGTAGTTTGCATATTTTCTTAAGTACATTTTATTCGGCTTATTATTGCTTTAGTAGTATACCTTTGATTGTGGAGACTCTTGACCATTTGTCGCTTTACCTTTTGACTCACCACAGATGATTAAAATCACAAAAAGTAATATAGGCACAACGTTTTTCATTTTCGGTATATTTTACTTCTTCTTAAAAGTTACGATGACTAACTAATATTTGTCTCTTTCCCTTTCCTTACATACCAGTTCAAGGGAGTGGTCAAAATACGATTGACCAATAGTTTTGAGCTCTCCAGAGGTTACTCTTAGAAATTGTGAAATGACATCAATAGCTTCTCCTAATAAAGATACATAAATAAAATAAAGTTGACTCTGTAATTATTTTGACATATATGTCAGTATAGAATTCGTTGCTGTCAGCAAAAACTTCAGTTATGTTAAAAAAAAAAACACAGAAGAAAAAAAATTAACAAAACTGGCTCGATTTAAATCTAATTTCACTGATATTTTTGTGAAAAATTGGCTTCAGACATTCCTTTTCCCAAAAGGACCTTAAATTTCTTGACGAGGAGAAACTATGTTATAAATTCTAAAAATAAGCAGAATACCTCTTTACCCATGACTATTTTGCAGATTACAGCGGTAAGTCTCTAAGATAAGAAAATTTTAAAATAAAATAAAATTTGGGAAATAGAAATATAGGAATTGAAATTGTGTGTAAAATTTATTTAACCTTTTTGAAATTTATATTTATGAGTCCTTGGGTGAAGAACACCTCAGCAAACAAAAGAATAAGACTAGAAAAAAGCGTTGACTGCCCGAGTATAGTATCTAAGAGAGGTGAAAAACTGTTTTTTGTGTCTAATCCCTTTGAAAAATCAAATAATTATTCCGAGAGGTATTCTATATATATAAAAATAAATTGTTTGTCTGTCTGTCGACTGAAGTCGTGTTTGTCCGCTTATGACGTCTAAATTATTTCATCTTATACCAATTCAAAAACGAATGTATTCAAGCCGAAATAGCTGAGTTGGTAAAGCGTTATGTTCCAAGTTCTAGGTTCGAGAGGTTCCAGGTTCGAACCTTGGCTTTAGCATTAATACAAAAGAAGAAAAAAAAACTAAAAAAGGTAGAAACTACAAAGAAAAACTAAAAAGAAAATACTAAAAAAACCAAAAAAGCTACAAAACTAAAAAATAAAAAAAAATAAAAAAAAATAAAAAAGCAAAAACTACAAAAAAACTAAAAAGAAAAAAAAAACTAAAAACTAATAAAAAAACTAAAAAAACTAAAAAAAAACTAAAAAAGAAAAAAAAACTAAAAAGGAAAAAAATTGAAATATAAAAGAGAAAAAGAAAACTAAAAAAGATAAAAATGTTTGTCAACTGACGAAATTACAGACCGGGACACCGGGACACAAATGACGACCGGGACACAGGGAATATAAATGACGACCGGGACACTCAAAGAGAAATTACAGACTGGGACATTGGGACACAAATAGCGACCAGGACATATAAATGACGACCGGGACACTCAAAGATAAATTACAGACCGGGACACCGGGACACAAATGACGACCGGGACACCGGGACACAGGGAATATAAATGACGACCGGAACGCTCAAAGAAAAAAATAGACTGGGACACTGGGACACAAATAACGACCGGGATACTGGGAATATAAATAACGACCGGGACACAGGGACACAATTACAACGGGGACGCCGGGGGCACAGGGGATATATAAATGACGACATTTTAGATCTATACCTCATTATTCTAATGATTGCCCTCGAGCATTGTTGATGGTGATTGCTAATCAAACATTCCCTTTGTCCCCGCCGTCATTTATATATCCCCCTGTGCCCTCCGGCGTCCCTGTTGTAGCTGTGTCCCTGTGTCTCGGTCGTCATTTATATTCCCTACTAGCTACTGGGATGGCGCCCCCTCCCGCGCGCGTGAGTCGTTACGTGCCATATTAGTTACGCACCATTGTGGTTGTGCCCCTGTGTCCCACCTGTGAATATATATATATATATATATATATATATATATATATATATATATATATATATATATATATATATATATATATATATATATATATATATGTATATAAGCCGTCCTGGCCGAGTGGGTTGGTGCGCTGGATTCGGGATCCTTTGTCTGAGAGGACACGGGTTCGAATCCCAGTGTACCCAATTCTTCGGTTTGGAACGGGGGTCAGTGGTGTGACCCTGTAAGCTTAGCCAGAGTCGACCCAGGTCTAAATGGGTACCTGGAGAAATCTGGGGAAGGTAAACAGGAAGGGTGTGCGAAAGCACAGAATGGCTGGCCCCCAACCCCCCATTGTACTTCCTGGCTGAAGGGCCAAGAAACGGAGATCAGCATGGCCGGTAAGGACTGTAAAGTCTAATACCGTATCCTTTATATATATATATATATATATATATATATATATATATATATATATATATATATATATATATATATATATATATATATATATAGTGTCGGAACCCCGTGGCTTCGCCACCAGGTCCTGACACTCAGAACCACAGACAATTTGAGATAATTTGTTTTCTTTTTTATATTGCTTTTATAAGATATTTGATTATAAAAGAAAGTCCGATTTCTAGCAGCGATATCTAGTAAGTTTCAAACATTTGGTTTTCTTTTTTAAAGTTTTGGAATTAAGGTTTTCAAAATATATACAAATAGTTTTGCAATTACCCGCTACCGGGCCCCTTCACTTGGCACACGACAGACACGATAGACTATATATAGATTCTTTTTGTTGCTTGTCTTCTAACTGAAGACGATATGCTGTCTTTTCATAATAAAGTCGTTTCAAAGACTTTTGATTATTAAAGCAAGTCCAATTTTCAACCATATCTGCTAAGCTTCAAACATTTGCTCTTATTTTAAGGATTTTGAATTGTTGTAATGCCTTGTTAAAATCTAAACAAACATTTTTGCAACTACCAGTTTTTTGCTTTTTACGCAATTTAATGTCTTTTCAGACTGTATCTTTTCAAAGACATTTGATTATTAAAGCAAGTCCAATTTCTAGCAACTATCTCTACTAAGCTTCAAACTTTTGGTTTTCTTTCTTAAGGTTTTTGAATTCTTGTCATCCCCTCTTAAAATAAGTACAAATGTTTTTGCAATTACCAGTTTTTTGCTCTTTACGCAATTTCCTTAGCCTACTAAGGTCTATTCAAAGAGCCCTTTTCGAGAAAAAATAAATGAATACTTACATATATATGCAATTACTGATCACTTTATATATATGTATATACTAGCTGTTGGGGTGGCACTTCGCACCCCTCCCTCCAAAGCCTCTCCGCGCCCGCAAGTCGTTACGTGCCATATTAGTTACACGCCATTGTAGTTGTGTCCCTGTGTCCCACCTGTGAATATATATATATATATATATATATATATATATATATATATATATATATATATATATATATGTGTGTGTGTGTGTGTTTTTAACTACGTAAAACTTGCGAATATACAACATTCTTCGCTGTCCCATTGTCTGTGCGTATAAATAGATTGTCGGGTTAACCGAGAGCATGCAATATATAATTGTCCATGGGAAAAAAAAAATCCGTGTTCAGATCTATACCTCATTATTCTAATGATTGCCCTTGAGCATTGTTGATGGTGATTGCTAATCGAACATTCCCTTTGTCCCCGCCGTCATTTATGTATCCCCCTGTGCCCCCCGGCGTCCCCGTTGTAGCTGTCTCCCTGTGTCTCGGTCGTCATTTATATTCCCTACTAGCTACTGGGGTGCCCCCCCCCGCGCGCGTGAGTCATTACGTGCCATATTAGTTACGCACCATTGTAGTTGTGTCCCTGTGTCCCACCTGTGAATATATATATATATATATCTATATATATAAAAATAAGTTGTCTGTCTGTCTGTGGATGGATCAGGTGACGTCACCTGAAAAAACTGGATCAGGTGACGTCAAAACTGAAAAAACTAAAAAAAGGCAAAAACTACAAAAAAAACTAAAAACTAATAAAAAAAATAAAAAAGCTAAAAAACTAAAAAAACTAAAAAAAGGCAAAAACTACAAAAAAAACTAAAAACTAATAAAAAAGCTAAAAAACTAAAAAAACTAAAAAAGGCAAAAACTACAAAAAAAACTAAAAACTAATAAAAAAAATAAAAAAGCTAAAAAACTAAAAAAACTAAAAAAACTAAAAAAAGGTAAAAAACTAAAAAAACTAAAAACTAAAAAAAACTAAAAAAAAAGGAAAAAACTGAAAAATAAGCTAAAATAAAGGTAAAAACCAATAAAAAACTAAAAAAAAAACTGAAAAAACTAAAAAAAGGCAAAAACTACAAAAAAAACTAAAAACTAATAAAAAAAGTAAAAAAGCAAAAAAACTAAAAAAACTAAAAAAACTAAAAAAAGGTAAAAAACTAAAAAAATAAAAAATAAAAAAAAAAATAAAAAAAAGGAAAAAACTGAAAAATAAGCTAAAATAAAGGTAAAAACCAATAAAAAACCAAACAGAAAAAACGGAAAAAACTAAAAAAAATTTTCATCTAAAAAACTAAAAAAAACTAAAAAAGGTAAAAACTAAAAGAACTAAAAAAGAAAAAAATAAATGACGAAACTCAAAGAGAAAGCGACCAGGACAAAAGGAATGTTCGATTAGCAATCAACAAAGCACCGGGACACAGGGAGTATAAATGACGACCAGGACATAAGTAAAAAAAAAAAACTATATAAAAATAAGTTGTCTGTGGATCTGTGGATCGTGGATCAGGTGACGTCACCTGAAAAAACTGGATCAGGTGACGTCAAAACTGAAAAAACTAAAAAAAGGCAAAAACTACAAAAAAAACTAAAAACTAATAAAAAAAATAAAAAAGCTAAAAAACTAAAAAAACTAAAAAAAGGCAAAAACTACAAAAAAAACTAAAAACTAATAAAAAAGCTAAAAAACTAAAAAAACTAAAAAAGGCAAAAACTACAAAAAAAAAACTAAAAACTAATAAAAAAAATAAAAAAGCTAAAAAACTAAAAAAACTAAAAAAACTAAAAAAAGGTAAAAAACTAAAAAAACTAAAAACTAAAAAAAACTAAAAAAAAAGGAAAAAACTGAAAACTAAGCTAAAATAAAGGTAAAAACCAATAAAAAACTAAAAAAAAAACTGAAAAAAACTAAAAAAAGGCAAAAACTACAAAAAAACTAAAAACTAATAAAAAAAAAAACTAAAAGATTCATAATGCGCTTCATAATGCGGAGGCTAAATGGCTTTCTCTTAGTTTTGATCAGACGATTTTGAGAAATAAGGGGTGGGGAAGGAGGCCTAGCTGCCCTCCAATTTTTCGGTTACTTAAAAAGGCTACTATAACTTTTAATATTCAATGAACGTTTTTATTTGTAAAAAATATACGTAACTTAAGAATTAACTTACGTAACAAACTTTTATATTCTTATATTTTTATTATGTGTACGAGGGGGTTTGTACCCTCGTTAATACCTCGCTCTTTACACTAAATCGTAAGTTTTGTTCCAATTCTTTAAGAATGACCCCTGAATCAAATAGGCCGTTGAATAAATAGTTGAAATCACTAAAAATATTTTAGCATAAAGAGCGAGGTATTTATCTCCTCCTAAATACCTCGCTCTTTATGCAAAAGTATTTTTAGAGCCCTTCATATGCGTAATAATCTCTGTTTGTTTTAAATTTCAATGCTATTCCTTACTTTCATTTGAAAAAACGTTTTCATGTTTATTTTTTCATTGTTTTTTTTTTATAGTAATGCTAGAAAATCCTGCGCCCTTTTCATTGAATTTTTTTCAACCATGGCATATTTCTCCAAGGAAAGATCCTCCCACATAGCCCCCTCGCTCAACCCTACCCCCAAAACCAAAAAAATCCCCCTGAAAACGTCTGTACACTTCCCAATAACCATTATTATATGTAAACACTGGTTGAAGTTTGTAACTTGCAACCCCTCCCCCAGGGACTGTGGGGGAGTAAGTCATCCCCAAAAACATAGTTATTAAGATTTTCGACTATGCCAAACAAAATGGCTATCTCAAAATTTTGATCCGTTGACTTTGGGAAAAAAATGAGCGTTGGAGGGGGCCTCGATGCCCTCCAATTTTTTTGGTCACTTAAAAAGGGCACTAGAACTTTTCATTTCCGTTAGAATGAGCCCTCTTGCGACATTCTAGGACCACTTGGTCGATACGATGACCCCTGGGAAAAAAAAAAAAAAAACAAAAAAACAAAAAAACAAACAAATAAACACGCACCCGTGATTTGTCTTCTGGCAAAAAATGCAAAATTCCACATTTTTGTAGATAGGAGCTTGAAACTTCTACAGTAGGGTTCTCTGATACGCTGAATCTGATGGTGTCATTTTCGTTAAGATCCTACGACTTTTAGGGGGTGTTTCCCCCTATTTTCCTAAATAAGGCAAATTTTCTCAGGCTCGTAACTTTTGATGGCTAGGACTAAACTTGATGAAACTTATATATTTAAAATCAGCATTAAAATGCGATTCTTTTGATGTAGCTATTTATATCAAAATTCAATTTTTTAGAGTTTTGGTTACTATTGAGCCGGATCGCTCCTTATACTACAGTTCGTTACCACGAACTGTTTGATATATATATATATATATATATATATATATATATATATATATATATATATATATATATATATATATATATATATATATATATATATATATATAAATAAGTTGTTTGTCTTTATGTCTGTCTACTGACGTCATGTTTGTGTGTCGACTGACGTCATGTTTGTCAACTGACGAAATTACAAACCGGGGCATCGGGACACAAATGACGAAATGACATGAACTTTTACGTAGTTAAAAATATATCTATATATCTATCTTCATTCACAGGTGGGACACAGGGACACAACTATATATAAGATAGTATATAAAAATAAGTTGTTTGTCTGTGTGTCTGTCTACTGACGTCATGTTTGTGTGTCGACTGAGATCATGTTTGTCAACTGACGAAATTACAAACCGGGGCATCGAGACACAAATGACGACCGGGACATCGGGACACCTATCTAAATATATAAAAACTAGCCGTTGGGGTGGCGCTTCGCGCCACCCCAACACCTTGTTGGTGGAGCGCTTCGCGCCCCTCCCCCGCGCGCGTAAGTCGTTACGCGCCATATTAGTTAGGCGCCATTGTAGTTGTGTCCCTGTGTCCCACCTGTGAATAGAGATAGATATATATATATATATATAAATATATATATATATATATATATATATATATATATATATATATATATATATATACTAGCTGTTGGGGTGGCGCTTCGCGCCACCCCAACACCTAGTTGGTGGGGGCGCTTCGCGCCCCCCCCAAGCCCCCCCGCGCGCGTAAGTCGTTACGCGCCATAATAGTTACACGCCATTGTAGTTGTGTCCCTATGTCCCACCTGTGAATATAGATATGTATATATATATATGGTTTTAACTACGTAAAACTTGCGAATATACAACATTCTTTGCTGTCCCATTGTCTTTGCATATAAATAGATTGTCAGGTTTACCGACTCTTGAACATGCAACATATAATGGTCCATGGGAAAACAATCTGTATTCAGATCTATACCTCATGATTCTAATGATTGCCCTTGAGCTTTGTTGATGGTGATTGCTAATCGACCATTCCCTGTCCCGGTGTCCCGGTCGTCATTTACATCCCCCTGTTTCCTCCGGTGTCCCCGTTGTAGTTGTGTCCCTGTGTCCCGGTCGTCATTTATATTCCCTGTGTCCCGGTCGTCATTTGTATCCCGGTTTCCCGGTCTGTATATACATTCGTTTTTTAGTTTTGTTTTTCTCCTTTATTTTTTTCCTTTTTTTTTCTTTTTTAGCTTATTTAGATTTTTAGATTTTTTAGTTTTTTTATTAGTTTTTAGTTTTTTTTTCTTTTTAGTTTTTTTGTCCCGGTCGTCATTTATATCCCCCTGTTTCCCCCGGTGTCCCCGTTGTAGTTGTGTCCCTGTGTCCCGGTCGTCATTTATATTCCCTGTGTCCCGGTCGTCATTTGTATCCCGGTGTACCGGTCTGTATATACATTCGTTTTTTAGTTTTGTTTTTCTCCTTTTTTTTTTTCCTTTTTTTTCTTTTTTAGTTTATTTAGATTTTTAGATTTTTTAGTTTTTTTATTAGTTTTTAGTTTTTTTTTCTTTTTAGTTTTTTTGTAGTTTTTACCTTCTTTTTAGTTTTGTTAATTTTTTTTTTACTTATGTCCTGGTCGTCATTTATACTCCCTATGTCCCGGTGCTTTGTTGATTGCTAATCGAACATTCCTTTTGTCCTGGTCGCTTTCTCTTTGAGTGTCGTCATTTATTTTTTTCTTTTTTAGTTCTTTTAGTTTTTACCTTTTTTAGTTTTTTTTAGTTTTTTAGATGAAAATTTTTTTTAGTTTTTTCCTTTTTTCTTTTTAGTTTTTATTGGTTTTTACCTTTATGTTAGCTTATTTTTCAGTTTTTTCCTTTTTTTTTTAGTTTTTTTTTATTTTTTTTTAGTTTTTTACCTTTTTTTAGTTTTTTTAGTTTTTTTAGTTTTTTTAGTTTTTTAGCTTTTTTACTTTTTTTATTAGTTTTTAGTTTTTTTGTAGTTTTTGCCTTTTTTTAGTTTTTTCAGTTTTTGTTTTAGTTTTTTATTGGTTTTTACCTTTATTTTAGCTTATTTTTCAGTTTTTTCCTTTTTTTAGTTTTTTTTAGTTTTTAGTTTTTTTAGTTTTTTACCTTTTTTTAGTTTTTTTAGTTTTTTTAGTTTTTTAGCTTTTTTATTTTTTTTATTAGTTTTTAGTTTTTTTTGTAGTTTTTGCCTTTTTTTTAGTTTTTTTAGTTTTTTAGCCTTTTTATTAGTTTTTAGTTTTTTTTGTAGTTTTTGCCTTTTTTTAGTTTGACAACTTATTTTTATATATATAGATAGTTTTTTTTTTTACTTATGTCCTGGTCGTCATTTATACTCCCTGTGTCCCGGTGCTTTGTTGATTGCTAATCGAACATTCCTTTTGTCCTGGTCGCTTTCTCTTTGAGTGTCGTCATTTATTAGTTTTTTCCTTTTTTCTTTTTAGTTTTTTATTGGTTTTTACCTTTATTTTAGCTTATTTTTCAGTTTTTTCCTTTTTTTTAGTTTTTTTTATTTTTTTATTTTTTTTAGTTTTTTACCTTTTTTTAGTTTTTTTAGTTTTTTTAGTTTTTTAGCTTTTTTACTTTTTTTTATTAGTTTTTAGTTTTTTTTTGTAGTTTTTGCCTTTTTTTAGTTTTTTCAGTTTTTTTTTAGTTTTTTATTGGTTTTTACCTTTATAGTTTTTTTAGTTTTTTAGCTTTTTTATTTTTTTTATTAGTTTTTAGTTTTTTTTGTAGTTTTTGCCTTTTTTTTAGTTTTTTCAGTTTTGACGTCACCTGATCCAGTTTTTTCAGGTGACGTCACCTGACACATCCATCCACACATCCACAGACAGACAACTTATTTTATATATATAGATATATATATATATATATATATATTTATATATATATATATATATATATATATATATATATATATATATATATATATATATGTTTTTAACTACTTAAAACATGCGAATATACAACATTCTTCGCTGTCCCATTGTCTGTGCATATAAATAGATTGTCAGGTTTACTGACTCTTGAACATGCAATATATAATTGTCCATGGGAAAAACAATCCGTATTCAGATCTATACCTCATTATTCTAATGATATGTCCCTGTGTCCCGGTCGTCATTTATATTCCCTGTGTCCCGGTCGTCCTTTGTGTCCCGGTGTCCCAGTTTGTAATTTCTCTTTGAGTGTCCCGGTCGTCATTTATACTCCCTGTGTCCCGGTCGTCATTTGTGTCCCGGTGTCCCGGTCTGTAATTTCTATTCGAACAATCCCTGTGTCCCGGTCGTTATTTATATATCCCGGCTGTGCCCCCGGCGTCCCCGTTGTAGCTGTGTCCCTTTGTCCCGGTCGTCATTTATATTCCCTGTGTCCCGGTCGTCATTTGTGTCCCGGTGTCCCGGTATGTAATTTCATCAGTTGACAAACATGACGTCAGTCGACAAACAACTTCATGACGCATACAGCTCAATCCTTATAATGACGTCAGTCGACAAACATGACGTCAGTTGACACACAAACATGACGTCGCTCGACACACCCACACACACATAGACAACTTATTTTTATATATATAGATAGATAAGTTGTTTGTCTGTGCGTCTGTCTACTGACGTCAAGTTTGTGTGTCGACTGACGTCATGTTTGTCAACTGACGAAATTACAAACCGGGGTATCGGGACACAAATGACGACCGGGACACCGGGACATATTGAATATAAATGACGATCGGGACACTCAAAGAGAAAGCGACCGGGACACAAGGAATGTTCGATTAGCAATCACCATTAACAAAGCACCGGGACACAAATGACGACCGGGACACAGGGAATATAAATGACGACGGGGACAATCAAAGAGAAATTACAGACCGGGACACCGGAACACAAATGACGACCGGGATAAATTAGCAATCACCATCAACAAAGCTCAAGGGCAATAATTAGAATAATGAGGTATTGATCTGAATACAGAGGTATTCTGAAGGTAGATCAGAGGTAGATCTGAATATGAGGTATATATATATATATATATAGTATAGTATAATATATATATATATATATATATATATATATATATATATATATATATATATATATATATATATATATATATATATATATATATATATATATATATATATATATACTAGCTGTTGGGGTGGCGCTTCGCGCCCCCCTCTCACCCCCCAATCCCCCCCCCGCTTGCGCAAGTGGTTACGCGCCATATTAGTTACGTTCCAGGTTGCAGTTCCGAGAGGTTCCAGGTTCGAACCTTGGCCTTAGCATTAATACAAAAGAAGAAAAAAAACTAAAAAAGGTAAAAACTACAAAAAAAACTAAAAAGAAAAAAATAAAAAAAAACTAAAAAAGCTAGAAAACTAAAAAAAAACGAAAAAAAAGGTAAAAAACAAAAAACTAAAAAAGAAAAAAAAACTAAAAAAAAATTAAAAAAAGGTAAAAACTACAAAAAAACTAAAAAAACAGAAACAAAACAAATGAAAAAACTAAAAAAACTAAAAACTGAAAAGAAAAAAAAAAACTAAAAAAGGGAAAAAACTGAAAAATAAAGGAGAAAAAGAAAACTAAAAACCGGGACACAGGGAATATAAATGACGACCGGGACACTCAAAGAGAAATTACAGACTGGGACACTGGGACACAAATAGCGACCGGGAGATATGAATGACGACCGGGACACTCAAAGGTAAATTACAGACCGGGACACCGGGACACAAATGACGACCGGGACACCGGGACACAGGGAAAATAAATGACGACTGGGACGCTGAAAGAGAAATTACAGACTGGGAAACTGGGACACAAATGACGACCGGGATACTGGGAATTTAAATGACGACCGGGACACAGGGACACAACTACAAGGGGGATGCCGGGGGCACAGGGGGGGGGGGGGGGTATATAAATGACGACGGGGACACAGGGAATATTCGATTAGCAATCACCATCAACAAAGCTCAAGGGCAATCATTAGAATAATCAGGTACGCGCGGGGGGGAATATATATATATATATATATATATATATTATATATATATATATATATATATATATATATATATATATATATATATATATATAATATATATATATATATATATATATATATATAAAAATAAGTTGTCTGTCTGTGTGTCTGTCTGTGGATCAGGTGACGTCATGTTTCTGTGTTGACTGACGTCATGAAATTAGTTGTCGTCATTTTTGTTTTGACGGTGACGTCATTCAAGATATTTAAGACATATGTTCACGTAGAAATCTATTAATGTTTAAGTTTACAATGACTGATGAACTTACCATGGCAAAAGCCGATGAAGATGCTCAGAGAGTCTATGCCAAAAAACTTGCTGCTGATAGAGAAAGTCAGAAAAGAAAGCGTGCCGAGGAACTACCAGAGCAACGCGAAAGCAGACTTGCTGCTAAAAGAGAAAGTGAAAAAAGAAGGCGTGCCGAGGAATCAAAAGAACAGCAAGGAAACATGCTTGAGGCTGATAGAGAAAGAAAGAACAGAAAGCGTGCCGAGGAACTACCAGAGCAACGCGGAAGCAGACTTGCTGCTAAAAGAGAAAGTGAAAAAAGAAGGCGTGCCGAGGAATTACAAGAACAGCAAGAAATCAGGCTTGCTGCTGATAGAGAAAGTAAGAAAAGAAAGTGTGCCGAGGAATCACAAGAACAGCAAGAAATCAGGCTTGCTGCTGATAGAGAAAGTAAGAAAAGAAAGCGTGCCGAGGAATCAGAGCAACCTGAAAGTTATCGCCTGGCATTCAGGTACAACCCAGTCGATGATTATAGCTTGAGTAGATGTGTTCAAATCGGGACAATGTCTAAAATTTGTCCCTATTGCAAGGCCTTGAAATTCAATGGTGAAACAATGGGAATGTGTTGCGCCTCAGGAAAAGTTAAACTTCCTCTATTGGCTGCACCACCAGAGCCATTGAAGACTTTCCTTACTGGAACTACGTCAGAATCTAAGCGTTTTTTGTCAGAAATCAGAAAATAACATTCATGTTTCCAAATGACGTCGTTTGGAGCACAAATCGAAAATCCAGATCAATTTATTTCTACTTTCAAAGTAAAAGGGCAAATTTATGATAGAGCAGGGTCCCTTCTACCATTCTCAGGCGAGAATCATAAATTTTTACAATTGTACTTCATCAGTGATAGAAATTCTGAATTGAATGCACGTTGCGAAATTTCTCGCAACGTTGAAAGGACAATCGTTTCCCAATTGCAACATCTTTTCCACGAAAATAATAATTTAGTGCGTCTGTTCAAAACAGCAATCGATTTGATGCCTACTATATATCTGCTTGAATCAGACCAAGCTCCACTCTGAACAATACATTTATTTGCGAGATGCAGTTATAAATGACGGTAATACCACAAACATTGGAAGATTAACAATTTTACCTTCGTCATATGCTGGCAGTCCCCGTCATATGCATGAATATGCTCAAGATGCTATTGCGTATGTTCGGCTCTATGGTCGTCCAGATTTATTTATTACATTTACATGTAATCAATCTTGGGACGAGATACTGCAGCTTTTACTTCAAGGAAAATCGGCGGTTCATAGGCATGTGTCTTCTGGCAAAAGTTGAAATCACTGATAAACTACATTGTAAAACTTGAAGTGTTTGGGTCAGTGCCATAAATTCTAATTTATGGGCACACGTAAAAACATTAAAATTAACTACAAATATGCGTGTCCGATTACAAAACGATGACTCTGGTCAAACATTTTCAGATCAATTGCTGGCAATGGGAAACGGAAAGCTCCCAGTAGACTCAATTTCAGGACGTATACAACTACCTGCTGATTTTTGTAATTTAGTGACGTCCAAAAATGAATTGATTGAAAAAGTATTTCCGAATATTCTAAAAAATTATAAAAATAATAAATGGCTAAGTGAAAGAGCGATTCTCGCACCCAAAAATATAGACGTCCACGAAATCAACAATATTGTTTTGACCAAGATTCGAGACCAGGCAGTCCTTTACAAGTCAGTCGACACAGTTTTGGAACCAAGTGAAGCGGTTAATTATCCATCTGAATATTTAAATTCCATAGATCTTTCAGGGTTTCCACCACACGTGCTACAACTAAAAATAGGCGTACCAATAATACTTTTAAGAAATATAAACCCACCAAAGCTTTACAATGGCACTCGACTTGCCGTAAAAAAAAACAATGGAAAACCTAATAGAGGCCACAATCTTGACAGGGCCTTTTGAGGGTGAGGCTGTTCTTATTCCTCGCATTCCCATGATTCCAACGGAACTGCCTTTTCAATTTAAAATATTGCAATTCCCAATTCGATTACCATTTGCAATCACCATTAACAAAGCTCAAGGTCAATCATTAGAAAAATGTGGTATAGATCTTAATACTGATTGTTTTTCCCATGGACAATTGTACGTTGCATGTTCGAGGGTCGGTAAACCTGACAATCTATTTATATGCAGCGACAATTGGACAGCGAAGAATGTTGTATATTCGCAAGTTTTACGCAGTTAATTTGTATTTTGGAACCAAATGAAGCGGTTAATTATCCATCTGAATTTTTAAATTCCATAGATCCTTCAGGGTTTCCACCACACGTGCTACAACTAAAAATAGGCGTACCAATAATACTTTTAAGAAATATCAACCCACCAAAGCTTTGCAATGGCACGCGACTTGCCGTAAAAAAACAATGGAAAACCTAATAGAGGCCACAATCTTGACAGGGCCTTATGAGGGTGAGGCTGTTCTTATTCCTCGCATTCCCATGATTCCAACGGATCTGCTTTTTCAATTTAAAAGATTGCAATTCCCAAATCGATTAGCATTTGCAACCACCATCAACAAAGCTCAAGGGCAATCACTAGAAAGATGCGGTATAGATCTTAATACAGATTGCTTTACCAATGTACAATTGTATGTTGCATCTTTGAGGGTCGGTAAACCTGACAATCTATTTATACGCACAGACAATGGGACAGCGAAGACTGTTGTATATTCACAAGTTTTACGTAGTTAATTTGTATTGTATCTATCTATCTATCTATCTATCTATATAAAAACGAGTTGTGTGTATGCATGTTTGTTTGTTTGTAAAAAGAGCGTTTGCATATGACGTCATTATTAGTACATACGGCTTTGTATATGGACAGACAATGGGAAAGCCAAGAATGTT
>NC_088873.1:33836501-33855999 GCF_032884065.1 Artemia franciscana
TCATCCTTTCTTCTCATGACACCGACCGCATTGCGCCGGAGAAGCAGATTAATCCAGAGTCAATGCTAGAAAATATACTCAGCGGCCAAGTAATATTCGAACTCATTGGAGATACAAAGCTCACGGAATTCCCTCCATACATCAACAACATCTGCTTCTAAATTGACTTCCAAGAGCTGATTGAAACGGTTTTGAATGACTTCCACAACCATTTCTTTCATTGTGCCTTTAACTATGTCTAGTCTGTATTTCAGATTAAAATCCTGGAAAAGAAAATAGTATCAAACACCTTCGCTTTTTCCGATCTTCTATAACATCATTAAGGTCAATCTCCGAGGTTTGAAGCCAATGCTATTTTCCTATAGCAGTGAAATGCGTATTAACAACAGACACGAGCAGATTCTTTGATGAAAAAATTCCTGTGGCTTCATTGAAAGCTTTAACATGAATAGGCCGAACAAATTTGCATTTTTTTTTCTTTAGAGCTTCATTAAAAATTAATTAGTGGGGACACCTCTAATTTTTAAGAGTAGTAATAAAATTAATTTTATAAGACGTAGAGAATTGTAAAGTAGCCTCTCGATTTGCCACGAGATTTCAAAATTTTTGGCCGTGAATTTTTTTTTTTGTTATCATCAGTTTCCTTTAAAATTTGCCATTTAAGATATTCTTCCTTTATTATTTAAAAGGGTTGTACTAATCATACAGCCTTGATTTTTGGGTAGTTTTGTAGATCTTATACCGATAAATCATCCCAAAGATTCTCAAGTTTGTAGTTATGTGGAATGATTTTAGCAATAATTCTTAGTATTCAAGATTTCCTCCTTTCTCATTGGCTTAACCACTCCTTGAGGGGTTTGCCAGAATATCATTAAGAATGTTGACATCTCCTTAGCATTGCGACCAGATTTAAAAGGAAGTTGAAAACATGTATATTGGCAACAACACCTTGAGGCAATATCATATTTAACACTTCATACGAATTGGCATTTTTTAGGTTACAAAGCTGTTACAAAGCAGATAACATTATTGGCTTTAAAAGTAAAGAAACACCGATTGTAGGTCTATAAAATGTATGAACATTATTTTATAAAAAGAACATTATTCTTAAAAACACATCATTTAAATATTATTGGCCTTTAAAAGTAAAGAAACACCGATTGTAGACCTATAAAATGTATGAACCTTATTTTAAAAAGAAAATTATTCTTAAAAACACATCATTTTAAACATTATTGGCCTTTAAAAGTAAAGAAACACCGATTACAGACCTATAAAATGTATGAACGTTATTTTTAAAAAGAAAATTATTCTTAAAAACACAATATTTTAATCATTATTGGCCTTTAAAAGTAAAGAAACACCGATTGTACGCCTATAAAATGTATGAACGTTATTTTTAAAAAGAACAATAACCTTAAAGACACATTATTGTAGGCCTATAAAATGTATGAATATCATTTTTAAATAGAACTTTATCTTTAAAACACATTATTTTAAACATTATTGGCTCTAAAAGTAAAGAAACGCCGATTGTAGGCCTATAAAATATACGAACATTATTTTTTTTTTTTTAATCTAAAGTTTGTAGGATATTCGTCAATTTTAGTTCCACGGGATCTCATTTCATTACTAATAGTGCCGTATCTTAGAATATTTTGGTTTTCCCCATCATCTCATAAAGTTGACGATTTATAGGCTCGTTCATAAATGATTGATTACCCCGGTTGGAACCGGGGTAATCATATACTTTGCTTTACGGAATAATGCACTATACTGCTAAATTAATGTCATTTAAAGAATCAATTTTAAGAATCAATTGATTGCTTTTAAAAGGAAAATCAGAGGCTTAATGCCGGTCAGGATTTAAAATAAGAGCTCTGAGTCAAGAGGTCCTTCTAAATATCAAAATTCATTAAGATCCGATCACCCACTCGTAAGTTAAAAATACTTCAATTTTTCTAATTTTTCCTTTCCCTTCAGCCCCCAGATGGTCGAATCGGGGGAAAACAACTGTAACGAGTCAATTAGTGCAGCTCCCTGACATGCCTAACAATTTTCATCGTCCTAGCACGTCCAGAAGCACTAAACTCACCAAGGTGCTGAACCACACCACCTAACTCCCCCAAAGAAAGCGGATCCAGTCCGGTGTCGTCAATTACGTATCTACTGCGTTTATAAGCGTTTTCCAAGATTTCCGGTTTCCCCCTCCAAATCCCCCCCCCCAATGTCAACAGATCTGGTCGGGATTTGAAAGAAGAGCTCTGACACATGAGTTTCTCCTAATTATCAAATTTTATTAAGATCCGGTCACCCATTCTTAAGTTAAAAACACCTCAATTTTTCTAATTTTCCCAAATTAAACAACTTCCAGCTCCCCCAAAAGAGAACGGATCCGTACCAATAATGTCAATCTCGTATCTATAGCTTGTGCTATTCTTCCCATCAAGTTTCATCTCGATCTCTCCACTCTAAGCGTTTCCCAAGATTTCCGGTTTCCAAGGTTTCTGTTTTTCCCTCCAGCCCTCTATGTCCTTGTATCCAATTCTTACTGAAAATGGATTATCTGAGACATAAGATTCTTCTGCATATTAAGTTTCATTAAGATCCGATCACCCATTCGTAAGATACCTCGATTTTCACGTTTTCCAAGAATTCCAGTTTCCCCCTCCAGCACCCTTCAATGTCATCGGATCTGGTCGGGATTTAAAATGATAGTTTTTAAGCACAAGATCCTTCTAGATATCAAACTTCATTAAGATCTGAACACCCGTTCGAAAGTTACAAATACCTCATTTTTTCTAATTTTACCGAATTACCCCCCTCCCCCCCAACTCCACCAAAGGGAGTGGATCCGAGCCGGTTATGTCAGTCACCTATCTTGGACTTGTGCTTATTCTTTCCACCAAGTTCATCCTGATCTCTCCGCTTTAAGCGTTTTCCTATATTTCCTGCCCCCCCCCCAAATGACACTGGATCTGGTAGGGATTAAAATGAGAGATCTGGGTTTCGAGATCCTTCTAAATATGAAATTTCATTAAGGTACGATCACTCTTTCATAAGTTAAAATACTTAATTTTGTCTAATTTTTTAGAATTACCCCCCCCCCAACTCCCCCAAAGAGAGCAGATCCGTTCCGGCTATGTCAATCCGTTTCTAGGACTTGTACTTATTTTTACCACCAAGTTTCATCCTGACCCCTATACTCCAAGCGTTTTCCAAGATTTTAGGTCTCCCCCCAACTTCCTCTTCACCGGATCCGGTCGAGATTTAAAATAAGAGCTCCGAGACATGATATCCTTCCAAATATCAAATTTCAATAAGATCCAATCTCTCCTTCGTAAGTTGAAAATACCTTATTTTTTTAATTTTTCAGAATTAACCCTCCTCCTCCCAACTCCCCTGAAGAGAGCAGATCCGTTCCAGTTACGTCAATCTCATATCTAGGACTTAAGATTATTTTACCACCAAGTTTCATTCCGATCCCCCCACTCTAAGCGTTTTCTATGATTTTAGGTTTCACCTCCCATCTTCCCGCCACTGTCACCAGATCCGGTCGGAATTTAAAATAAGAGCTAGGAGACACGATATTCTTCCAAACATCAAATTTCATTGATATCTGATGACTCTTTCCTAAGTTAAAAATACCTCATTTTTTCTAATTTTTCAGAGTTAACCCTCCCTCCCCCAACTCCTTCAAAGAGAGCGAATCCAGTCCGGTTACGTCAATCACGTATCTGCGATATTTGCTTATTCTACCCACCAAGTTTCATCCCGATCTCTTCAATCTAATCATTTTCCAAGATGTTCGGTTTCCCCTCCACCTCCGCCTACTCTCACCGGATCTGGCTGGGATTTGTAATAAGAGTGCTGAAGCACAAGATCCTTCTAAATATCAAGTTTCATTAAGATCTGATTACCCGTCCATAAATTACAAATACCTCATTTTTAATTTTTCGAATCCCCCCCCCCTCAACTCTCCAGAGTGCGGATCCGGTCCAGTTATGTCAGTCACGTATCTTGGATATGTGCTTATTCTTGCCACCAAATTTCATCCTGACCTCTCCACTCTGAGCGTTTTCCAAGATTCCTGATACCCCCCCCCAAAACTCTCCCCTATGAAACTGGATTGAGCCAGATCTAAAATGAAAGATCTGAGTTGCAAGATCCTTCTAAATATGAGATTTCATTAAGATTCGATCACTCCCTCGTAGCTTAAAAACACCTCATTTTTTTGAATTAACCGTCACTCAACTCCCCCCCCCCACTGACGGTCAAATGGGATAAATGAATATTTCTAATTTAATCTTGTCTGGTACTGATTTTTCTCATTTTTCAGAATTAACTCTCCCCCCAACTTCTCCAAAGAGAGCGGACCCGTTCCGAATATGTCAATCACGTATCTAGGATTTGTGCTCATTTTTACCACCAAGTTTCATCCCGGTCTTTTTTTTTCGAATTAACCTTCTCCCGGCTCCCCCCAGATGATCAAATTGGGGAAACGAACTATTTCTAATTTAATCTAGTCTGGTTACTGATACGCCTGCCAAATCTCATCGTCCTAGCTTATCTGGAAGTGCCTAAACTAGTAAAACAGGGAAAGACAGACAGACAGACCGGCAGAATTTATGGTCACTATATGTCACTTCGTAAACACAAAGTGCACAAAAATTTGTTAATACCACAGAAATTTACGAAACTTTTTCTAAGACCTTTTAAGCCCTGAAAGCAAGAGAAAAATTATGGTCTAACTCGGTGTCTTCAAGTATCGCCCCGATTTACGAACAATTAGCTACAACTAAAGCCCAGCTGGAGAAAATAAAAAGTCATCTGCTGGAAAATATAACCAATCAAACAGTTCGTGGTAACGAACTGTAGTAAGAAGCGACCCGGCTCAATAGCAACCAAAACTCTATAAAATGGAATTTTGATACCAATAGTTACATCAAAAGAATCGCATTTTTATTGTTGATTTTAAATATATAAGTTTCATCAAGACCAGTTATACCCATCGAAAGTTACGAGCCTGAGAAAATTTGCCTCATTTTAGAAAATAGGGGGAAAACACCCCGTAAAAGTCATAGAATCTTAACGTAGAACCTTATTGTTCCCGTTACCTTATTGTAGAAGTTTCAAGCTCCTATCTACAAATATGTTGAATTTCGCATTTTTTTGCCAGAAGACAGATCACGGATGCGTGTTTATTTATTTATTTTTTTTTTCTCTGGGGTGATCTATCAACTGAGTGGTCCTAGAATGTCGCAAAAAGGCTCATTCCAACGGAAATTAAAAGTTCTAGTTCCCTTTTTAAATGAACAAAAAAATGGAGGGCACCTAGCCCCCCTCCCACGCTCATTTTTTCCCAAAAGTCTCCAGATCAAAATTATGAGATAGCCATTTTATTCACCATAGTCGAAAAACCTAATGACTATGTCTTTAGGGGCGACTCACTCCCCCGCAGTCACCGTGGGAGGGGCTGCAAGTCACAAACTTTGACCTGTGTTTACATATAGTAATGGTTACTGGGAAGTGTGCAGACGTTTTCAGGGAGATTTTTTTTGGTTTAGGGGGGAGAGTTGAGGGGGAGGGGTTACTTGGGAGGATATTTCCATGGAGAAACCTCTCGTGGGGGAAGAGAATTTCAATGAAGGGGACGCAGGATTTTCTAGCATTATTTGAAAAAACAACGAAAAATAAATATGAAAAGTTTTTTTTCTACTGAAAGTAAGGAGCAGCATAAAACTTAAACGAACAAAAATTATTACGCATATGAGGGGTTTACCTTCTCGTTATACCTCACTCTTTACGGCTACAAGTATTTTTAGTAATTTCAACTATTTATTCTACGACCTTTGTGATTCAGAGGTCATTCTTAAGGAACTGGGACAAAATCTAAGCTTTAGTGTAAAGAGCGAGGTAACGACGAGGGTGGGTTTAACCCCCTAATATACGTAATAAAAAACATACTAATATAGAGGTTCGTTACGTAAGTTAATTCGTAAGTTACGTATATTTTTTTACCAATGAAGACGTTTGTAAAAAATATAAAGTTCTAGTTGCTTTTTTAATCAATCAAAAACTTGGAGGGCAACTAGGCCTAATCTTCTGATTAATTGCAATTAATTAATATGCAAATTTCGTTTTAATTATTTATGTGCGGAGAGCCAAGATCAAAACATGCATTAATTCAAAAACGTCCAGAAATTAAATAAAAAAAGCAAGTTTTTTTAAATGAAAGTAAGGAGCAACAACAAAACTTAAAACGAACAGAAATTACTCCGTATATGAAAGGAGTTTTTCCTCCTCAACGCCCCGCTCTTTACGCTAAAGTTTCTTACTGTTTTAAAATAGAGTTAAGAGAAGTGTCAAATTTTAGCGTAAAGAGCGGGGCGTTGAGGAGGAAAAGCCCATTTCATATACGGAGTAATTTCTGTTGGTTTAAGTTTTAATGCTGCTCCTTACTTTCATTTACTTTCAGTTACTGAAAAGTTCAATGACCCAAATTAATTGAACAAAGAAGGTACTGAACTGATAATCGAGCCAGGTTTATGATTCAATCACGCTCGAGTTTAATCCAAAGTTTGCAAAAATTGAGCAGGCTCTACTAGGTAGTCTGAGATTTCAAATTGAAAATTTGGAGGAGAAAATTGGTCGAATAGAAGAAAAAGCTTGATAATTATGATCAAGAGTCCATGCTTGATAGCCTTGTATTTCATGGGGTAAAGTAGTTTCCTGGTTGTAGACACTCATACGACAATATCTAACAGTATAAATAGCAAAATGTCTGTGCTGGGCCCTTTACTTTATTTAGTTTACGTGAACATGATGCGCGTTTATCTAAAGGATACATATATTACTAACATATTGCTAACAAAATTTCCAAAATCCGCAGATAATTTGATAGCAAAAGCTCGTATTACTCTCAAAAGATTAGAGATGTTTACAAGTGTAAGTTTGCTGTGTGTGAATGTAAAGAAAAATTTTTACTGACATTCTGTAGAGTGGGTGATTCTGTTGATGTAAGTAGTAAAGTTCTATTTGGTGAAAAGCCTATTTTACAAGTTATATCACTGCGGTACCTCGGTTTCCATAATGCTTCTAATCTATCGTAGAAGCATCATATCGACATTATCTCCATCAAAGTTGCACGTGGAGTTGGCATCGTCAAAAGATTGAAGCATATTCTGCCGGAAAGTATTCTTCGCACGATATATTTTGTAATAATCTACCCATATATCATATGGATGTTTAGTCTGGGGAAGCAATTTTTATGTTAATTACAAGCTAAATGGCTTTCTCATAGTTTTGATCGGACGATTTTTGCTAAGAAAAAGGGGATGGGAGAGGAGGCCTAGTTACCTCCCAATTTTTGGTTACTTAAACAGACAACTAGATTTGTTTTATTTTTTTGCAAACGTTTTTGTTAGTAACAAACATAGGTACCTTACGAATTAACTTATGTAACGAACTTATATATTTGTGTATTTATATTACGTATATGAGGGGTTTGCCCCCCTCGTCAATCCCTCGTTCTTACATTAAAACTTGAATTTTGTCCCAAATCTTTCAGAATGACCCTTGAATCACAAAGGCCGTAGAATAACTAGTTAGAGTTACTAAAAATACTTTAGCGTAAAGAGCAAAGTATTGTGGAAGAGACGAACCCCCTTATATAAGTAATATTTTACGTTAGTTTTTAAGTTTTAATGTTTATCATTACTTCCAGTAGAAAAAAAAATCTCATTGTCTCTTTTTAAATGATGCTAGAAAGTCCTGCGACCCCTTCATGGAAATTCTCTTCCCCTATGAAAAATTGCTCCATGGAAAGATCCTCCCACGTAACCTGCCCCCCCCCCCGACCCACCCTAACCCCAACACAAAAAAGTCCCCCTGAAAACGTCTGTACATTTCATAATTAACAACTACTATGTGTAAACAATGGTCAAAGCTTATAAGTTGCCACCCCTCCCCCGGGAACTGTGGTGGATTTAGTCATCCACAAAGACATAGTTATTAGGTTTTTGACTAAGTTAAACAGAATGGCTATTTCAAAATTTTGATCCGGTGACCTTGGAGAAAAATGTGCGTTGGAGGGGGGCCTCGGTGCCCTCCAAGTTTTTGGGCACTTAAAAAGGACACTAGAACTTTTAATTTACGTTAGAATGAACCCTCTTGCGACATACTAGGACAACTAGGTCGATACGATCACCCCTGAGGAAAAAACAACAACAAAAAAAACAAAAAAATACGTACCCGTTATCTGTCTTCTGGCAAAAATACAAAATTCCACCTTTTTTATGATAGGGGCTTGAAACTTCTACAGCAGGGTTCTCGGATACGCTGACTCTGATGATGTGATTTTGTTAAGATTCTGTGACTTTTAGAGGGTATTTCCGCCTATTTTCTAAAATAAGGCACCGTTTCTCAGGCTTGTAACCTTGACCGGTAAGACTAAACTTGATGAAACTTATATATTTAAAATCAGCATTAAAATGCAATTCTTTTGATGTAACTGTTTGTACCAAAACTTCGGTTTTTAGAGTTTTGGTTACTATTGAGCCTGGTAGTTCCTTACTGCAGTTTGTTACCACGAACTGTTTGAAAATGTAACTTGTAAATGAATAAAAGTAATATATTCTACTATAACGTTGAGATAGAACTTACCAATGTCTCAGGTTTTCCTGTCCCTTATTTGTTCTCGTTTTTTTTTTTCTGCCCATTGTGAAAATTCAAATGCTAAACTGTTATCTGACTTGTAACCAACCAAATTCCAATGGTCAGCTGTTACCAATTAGACATGTGAAAAATTTAAATTCCCTTTAAATCCGGTCGTAATATCTCAATTAAGTCAACAGAGTTTAAATATTCTGGTACAACCCTCAAGAGAGCAATTAAGCCAATGAGAAAGGAGGTAATCTCGGTATGTATTTCAATGCTATCTTAATAGAATTAGCTTTCAACCTAGGAGATTGACCTTAACACCATGAAATGACCAAAACTTTATAAAAATTTTCAAGCCACGCTATATTGACATTGTTAGTCTCTGCACTCAGAAATATACTTTTACAAAATTGCAGCAAGTATAAAAATTTGTTATACTCTATTTCGAGTTTTGGCAGAGAAATATAATCAAAAAACTATTCATAATAGTTGACAGTTAGTGAAGAGTCAGATAAGTTTAAAGTAATCTATCAAAAGTAATCACTACAAGAAAAATCAGATTTTAAAAACAGGAAGCATGTCTCTAAAAAAGGATACAATATTTCCAAAAATTACCCAACATATTCAACAATGTGAAAACCTCACAACAGAGGCTTAAACCCTCTGCCTACCTACCAGCCAAAAAAAAAACGAATTCGAATATTTCCCGAAAAAGGATACGTATGCAAAAAGATATGTTATGTATGCAAGTTTATTTGTTTTGGCTAACGTTTTCCTGTGGTATTTTTATCGAACAATTGGCCGTAGACCACCTACGAAGGCTCATCCAAACATAAATTTAGAGTTTTTAAGTATTTTAAGGAACAAAGGAATACGGACTCTTAAGTCCAAAAATTCTGAAATAGCCAATCGGTCCAAGCCTTCTAATAGTCTATCAGCTTCCAACGAAACAAATACAAGTAGTAATAAGCATGTTCCTAAAGCCGCGGTCACTCTTGTCTAGCAGCCACTACTAACTATCCGCTAGTAATATTACCAGCAAACAGCATATCCGATACAGAACCAGCAGCTGGTGAATGCCAACGGGCTAGTTTTTACTAGCCACAAACAGAGGTTGAATGCGTTTAACTTTTTAGCGCTACCTATCATATACTGACAGTCACGTGATCTCCTCTCTGGCGCGAGCCGTCCAATGTGAAAAACTAGTTGCTAACAGGCGGCTGGTGAATTAAGTCGTATCTATTTGGTTTTATGCAGTGTTATTTAGTTTCTTATTCCTTTCTACTTCTTTTTCATGATTAACAGTGAATATGATTGACAGAAACAAGTGGCCAGGCAAAGACATTATAACATGTCTAGATTTACTCCCACATTATACTTATCTGAGGGACGCTTTTCTTACAGACTATCTTAACAGATATGCAAAAGACACGGTTTACCAGGTATTATACATCCAATGATTTCAAGTTATCAACCACAACTGCACTGGCGGCTACTTACTAATAACGTGGGCCCTTCAGTTCCACTGACTGATGGCGATATTTACAAGCGGCTGGTTAGTAGCGGCTGTCTAACAGCCTAGTTTTACCGCGGGCTAAGTCTACTATCGTGCAGTCTATAATGAACGTAAAAGAATAATGATATAATAACGATAAATGATGTAACGAACGTCTAAAAGAACGAAAAGATATAGGTGGTCAAATATGGCTCAGAAGCCTGAGCACTCCAAAAAACGGATCAAGATTTGCTAGATGTTTCCAGAGACATTGCCTACGAATTGTTCTGGGTACCTATCTGGCCGACTGTACTTTGAACAGTAGGCTGTACAAAAAATGTAACTCAGTCCCACTTTCTTGCGCTATAGTGAGAGATAGATTGAGATAGCTAGGTCACGTTCTACCGAAAAAGAATAACAGTTTGCCGAAGAATATCCTTTTTGGTCAACCGTCTAGGACTAAACGGAAAGCAGGTCGTCCACGGCTGGTGTGGGGGGATGCCATAAATAAAGATTTAAGGGAAATGGGAACTTCCTGGGAGGGTGTAAAGAGGGGTGCTTTTAATAGAATAGGATGGAGGAGGAGCGTGCGTTGCAGTGTTGGCCTCATGCGGCTTGGTATTGCGGTGAGTTGTTAGTAGTAATAATAAATAAACATAAATGGAAGTCTTCAATCAGAAGCAACCTCCTTCGTTGACAAAAAAAAAAACAACATCTAAGCCGAAAATCTCCGACTCAAGTCAGCCGGGGATTAGTATAAAACTACACCAAGTTAGGCACAAATATAACACACTGAATTTTTAAGTAGCAATTTTTAAGAAGATTGTAAAATTTCCTTAACAACTACCTACAAGAAAAGAGTTTGATCTTTTAGATAGATTGCTAGAAACATCTTAAGAACTTTAGTTAGCTTAATATAGCCTACCTATCAGTAAAATTAAAATTGAAAAAAAAAATCGAAACTAAGAGATTCAATAAATTAGCGCTATTGACATCTAATGCTCTTCAAAGACTAGAGTAGGACAAAGTTCGAGATCAAAGATTTTGTAGATAACTCTATTAGATTGGGGTTTACTTCACTCGGTTAAACGTCTAAGTAATCGACGTCTGTAGCAAGAGCGCTTAGAGGATTGAAATAATAATTTGAAGAAAATGATTATTTGAACATACAAAATTAACCTATAGAAGATTTTCTAGAGATTATTTACAATCTTTGAAATAAAATTATTAAGATAATATTAAATTATGGAGAAACCATTTATTGATAATATTTATGAGACAATTTCTCATACTGCCTGTTGTTGAATAATAGAATAAAGTATGTTTAAGATAATTGGAAAAGGTTTTAGGCTCACTTGTAGCCAGTGGCTTACATTTGTCATTATTTTGTTTTGTTTTTTAGAGAGACAGAGGGGCCGGCAAAATGATCTTTTTTGTAATCTAGGCAGGGGGCAAATTCCCATTCCCTTTAAATCTTTCTTTATGCCATCCTCCCATCTCAGACAAGGCCGATCTACTTTCTGTTTAGCCCTAGATGGTTGGGCGAAAAGAACAATCTTCAACAATCTGCCTTCCTTCATCCGCAGAACGTACCCTAGCCATCTAAACCTTTCTTTTACTATAGCCCTAAAAAGTGGGATTGAACCATATTTTTCGTACAGCCTACTGTTTGAAATGAGGTCATTCAGCCGGGTAACCAGAACAACCCGTAGGCAAATTTTCTGGAAACATCTAGTAAATCTTCATCCGCTTTTCGGAGCGCCCATGCTTGTCATATTTGACCACTGTCATCACTGTAGCTTTCAATATTCTAATCATGGTTTGTAGACTTTTATTCCTATTCTTCCAAAAAAATTTCAAATACGAAAAACCCCCTGAGCCTTGGCTATTGTAGTTTTAAGCCTTGGTGAGTTGGTCTTCTTAAAATTCATTTTCAAACATATTCTAGCACCCTGAACTTGCAAAACCTCTAAAAGCTCAATCATTTTGTTCAGACTTTCATATAGGAGGCTTAGATCATGAGCATAATCTAAGTCCAGGATAGTTTTCCTCCCCATTTGATTATGCGGTCTTTAACGCAATTGTCAGAATTTAAATTGTCAGCCAAAACATTCACAATTTGGTTTTCAGACGCTTAGAGGATGATTTAAGTTTCAGCTCCCATACAGGTCGGAAGACGACATTTTAAAGAACCAATGAATATACTGTTTAAATTTTCAATTGATCCCTGAGTTTCCATATGTGCTGGTGAGCTTTAACAGGGATTTTTATTGACAATATTTATACAATATATATATATATTATATATATATATTATATATATATATATATATATATATATATATATATATATATATCATATATATATAAAATAAGTTGTCTGTCTGTGTGTCTGTCTGTCTGTCAGGTGACGTCATGTTTCTGTGTCGACTGACGTCATGAAGTTAGTTGTCGTCATTTTTGCTATGACGGTGACGTCATTAAAGATATTTAAGACATATATGTTCACGTAGAAATCTATTAATGTTTAAGTTTAAAATGACTGATGAACTTACAATGGCAAAAGCCGATGAAGATGCTCAAAGAGTCTATGCCAAAAAACTTGCTGCTGATAGAGAAAGTCAGAAAAGAAAGCGTGCCGAGGAATCAAAAGAACAGCAAGGAAACAGGCTTGAGGCTAAAGAACGCAAAACCGCGCAGTTAGATGAAGATCCACCTGGACAGCGAGAGTCAAAACATATCAAAACTGAAAATGATAGCGATGATGATTGGGTTTGGGATTTGACTTGAGATAAGGTCATCAATGCCTACCAGATTTTAGTTAAAAAAACAAAGGTTCGGCGATATGTATTTAATAGTGAAGCTGAAAAATAAAGAAGAAAAAGAAAACTGAAAAAAGAAAAAATGTAAAAACTAAAAAATACTAAAAAGAAAAAACACTCAAAGAGAAATTACAGACCGGGACACAAATGACGACCGGGACAGAGGGAATATAAATAACGACCGGGACACTCAAAGAGAAATTACAGACTGGGATACCGGGACACAAATGACGACCGGGACACAGGGAATATAAATGACGACCAGGACACAGGTATTTAAGAACATCGTTCAAAGACAAATTTTAATTGTAAGAAGACCGTTGAAAGAGAAATTTCTAATTGTAAAATGACTGAAGAACCTACAATGGCAACGGTACCACCATCGAAGTAGATAACCAGTGGGTTGTTCCATATTCCCCATTATTATCAAAAACATTTAATGCACACATAAACGTTGAATACTGTAACTCCGTAAAGGCAATCAAATACATATGTAAATACGTCAACAAAGGCAGTGACATGGCAGTTTTTGGCTTGCAGCCCGAAATCAAAGATTTCGACGAAATCGTACAATATCAGGCTGGAAGATACATAAGCAGTAAAGAAGCTGTTTGGTGAATTCTTTCATTTCCGATACATGAACGTAGTCCAGCTGTTGTTCACTTAGCGGTACATTTACAGAATGGTCAACGTGTTTATTTCTCGGAAACCAACGTGCAACAAAGAGCCCTGAATCCACCGGATACAAAATTAACAGCTTTTTTTTCGCTTTGCAAAAATGATTCTTTTGCAAAAAAACTGCTGTATACTGAAGTGCCTTCGTATAACACGTGGGATATTAAAAATAAAGTATTTGAACGTCGAAAACAGGGTAAGTCAGTCGACGGCCAACCTACCATCTTCAAAGATACCACGATAGGAAGACTCTACACCGTTCACCCCAATCAACATGAATGCTTCTTTCTACGCCTGCTTTTGGTGAATGTACCCGGTCCGACATCCTTTGAGTATTTGAGAACTGTAAACGGTACTATACATGACACTTACCGTAGTGCATGCCAAGCTCTGAATTTATTGGAGAATGACCAACACTGGGATAACTGCATCAATGACGCGTGCGAAACGTCAACCCCAAGTCAAATTCGTGCATTGTTTGGCATCATTTTAACAACTTGCTCTCCATCAGCTCCTATAGAGTTATGGGAAAATATAAGTCAAAAATGTCCGAAGATATACTCCATCGAAAACAGTTAGAGACGTCAGATATGACTTTTGATTTTACATCAGAAATTTAGAACTACACTTTAGTTATTATAGAAGATTTGTGCGTACGTATGGCAAACAAACCTCTTCAGGATTTGGGAATACATTCACCTAACCGTATCGCTGCTGTTTCGACATGTGTAGAATTGGATCGTGAACAAAGTTACAGTACGAGTGATCTATTATCGTATGTACAAGATAACATTTCCAAGTTAACGTCGGAACAAAAAGACATTTATGATACGATAGACTCAATTTCAGGACGTATACAACTACCTGCTGATTTCTGTAATTTAGTGACGTCCAAAAATGAATTGATTGAAAAAGTATTTCCGAATATTCTAAAAAATTATAAAAATAATAAATGGCTAAGTGAAAGAGCGATTCTCGCACCCAAAAATATAGACGTCCACGAAATCAACAATATTGTTTTGACCAAGATTCGAGACCAGGCAGTCCTTTACAAGTCAGTCGACACAGTTTTGGAACCGAATGAAGCGGTTAATTATCCATCTGAATTTTTAAATTCCATAGATCTTTCAGGGTTTCCACCACACGTGCTACAACTAAAAATAGGCGTACCAATAATACTTTTAAGAAATATCAACCCACCAAAGCTTTGCAATGGCACGCGACTTGCCGTAAAAAAAACAATGGAAAACCTAATAGAGGCCACAATCTTGACAGGGCCTTTTGAGGGTGAGGCTGTTCTTATTCCTCGCATTCCCATGATTCCAACGGATCTGCCTTTTCATTTAAAAGATTGCAATTCCCAATTCGATTAGCATTTTCAATCACCATTAAAAAGCTCAAGGTCAATCATTAGAAAAATGTGGTATAGATCTTAATACTGATTGTTTTTCCCATGGACAATTGTACGTTGCATGTTCGAGGGTCGGTAAACCTGACAATCTATTTATATGCAGTGACAATTGGACAGCGAAGAATGTTGTATATTCGCAAGTTTTACGCAGTTAATTTGTATTGTATCTATCTATCTATCTATCCATATAAAAACGAGTTGTGTGTATGCATGTTTGTTTGTTTGTAAAAAGAGCGTTTGCATATGACGTCATTATTAGTACATACGGCTTTGTATATGCACAGACCATGGGAAAGCCAAGAATGTTGTATATTCGCAATTTTACGTAGTTTAACTCCTGCAGACGAAATGAATGCTTGCCTGAAAAATTCTAATTTATGGGCACACGTAAAAATATTAAAATTAACTACAAATATGCGTGTCCGATTGCAAAACGATGACTCTGGTCATTAGTGGTCCCAGTAGTGGGAAAGCCAAAAATGTTGTATATTCGCAATTTTTACGTAGTTTGAAACACATATATAAATCTATCTATATTCACAGGTGGGACACAGGGACACAACTACAATGGCGCGTAACTAATATGGCGCGTAACGACTTACGCGCGCGGGGGGGGCTTGGGGGGGCGCGAAGCGCCCCACCAACTAGGTGTTGGGGTGACGCGAAGCGCCACCCCAACAGCTAGTATATATATATATATATATATATATATATATATATATATATATATATAATATATATATACACTAGCTGTTGGGGTGGCACTTCGCGCCACCCCAACACCTAGTTGGTGTTATATATATGGTGTTATATGTAGATATATATATATATATATATATATATATATATATTATATATATATATATATATATATATATATATATATATATATATATATATATTGTTTTTAACAACGTAAAACATGCGAATATACAACATTCTTCGCTGTCCCATTGTCTATGCATAAAAATAGATTGTCAGGTTTACTGACTCTTGAACATTCAACATATAATTGTCCATGGGAAAAAAAATCCGTATTCAGATCTATACCTCATTATTCTAATGATGTGTCCCTGTGTCCCGGTCGTCATTTATATTCCCTGTGTCCCGGTCGTCATTTATATTCCCTGTGTCCCGGTCGTCATTTTTGTCCCGGTGTCCCAGTTTGTAATTTCTCTTTGAGTGTCCCGGTCGTCATTTATATTCCCTGTGTCCCGGTGTCCCGGTCGTCATTTGTGTCCCGGTGTCCCGGTCTGTAATTTCTATTCGAACAATCACTGTGTCCCGGTCGTCATTTATATATCCCGCCTGTGCCCCCGGCGTCCCCGTTATATTTGTGTCCCTGTGTCCCGGTCGTCATTTATATTCCCTGTGTCCCGGTCGTCATTTGTGTCCCGGTGTCCCGGTATGTAATTTCATCAGTTGACAAACATGACGTCAGTCAACAAACAACTTCATGACGCATACAGCTCAATCCTTAAATGACGTCAGTCGACAAACATGACGTCAGTCGACACACAAACATGACGTCACTCGACACACACACAGACAACTTATTTATCTATCTTCTATATATATATAAAAATAAGTTGTCTGTCTGTCTGTGGATGGATCAGGTGACGTCACCTGAAAAAACTGGATCAGGTGACGTCAAAACTGAAAAAACTAAAAAAAGGCAAAAACTACAAAAAAAACTAAAAACTAATAAAAAAAATAAAAAAGCTAAAAAACTAAAAAAACTAAAAAAAGGCAAAAACTACAAAAAAAACTAAAAACTAATAAGAAAGCTAAGAAACTAAAAAAACTAAAAAAAGGCAAAAACTACAAAAAAAACTAAAAACTAATAAAAAAAATAAAAAAGCTAAAAAACTAAAAAAACTAAAAAAACTAAAAAAAGGTAAAAAACTAAAAGAACTAAAAACTAAAAAAAACTAAAAAAATGGAAAAAACTGAAAAATAAGCTAAAATAAAAGTAAAAACCAATAAAAAACTAAAAAAAAAACTGAAAAAACTAAAAAAAGGCAAAAACTACAAAAAAAAACTAAAAACTAATAAAAAAAAGTAAAAAAGCTAAAAAACTAAAAAAACTAAAAAAACTAAAAAAAGGTAAAAAACTAAAAAAAATTAAAAATAAAAAAAAACTAAAAAAAAGGAAAAAACTGAAAAATAAGCTAAAATAAAGGTAAAAACCAATAAAAAACTAAAAAGAAAAAAAGGAAAAAACTAAAAAAAATTTTCATCTAAAAAACTAAAAAAAACTAAAAAAGGTAAAAACTAAAAGAACTAAAAAAGAAAAAAATAAATGACGAAACTCAAAGAGAAAGCGACCAGGACAAAAGGAATGTTCGATTAGCAATCAACAAAGCACCGGGACACAGGGAGTATAAATGACGACCAGGACATAAGTAAAAAAAAAAAAACTATCTATATATATAAAAATAAGTTGTCTGTGGATCTGTGGATCGTGGATCAGGTGACGTCACCTGAAAAAACTGGATCAGGTGACGTCAAAACTGAAAAAACTAAAAAAAGGCAAAAACTACAAAAAAAACTAAAAACTAATAAAAAAAATAAAAAAGCTAAAAAACTAAAAAAACTAAAAAAAGGCAAAAACTACAAAAAAAACTAAAAACTAATAAAAAAGCTAAAAAACTAAAAAAAACTAAAAAAAAGGCAAAAACTACAAAAAAACTAAAAACTAATAAAAAAAATAAAAAAGCTAAAAAACTAAAAAAACTAAAAAAACTAAAAAAAGGTAAAAAACTAAAAAAACTAAAAACTAAAAAAAACTAAAAAAAAAGGAAAAAACTGAAAAATAAGCTAAAATAAAGGTAAAAACCAATAAAAAACTAAAAAAAAAACTAAAAAAAGGCAAAAAAGGTAAAAACTAAAAGAACTAAAAAAGAAAAAAATAAATGACGAAACTCAAAGAGAAAGCGACCAGGACAAAAGGAATGTTCGATTAGCAATCAACAAAGCACCGGGACACAGGGAGTATAAATGACGACCAGGACATAAGTAAAAAAAAAAAACTATCTATATATATAAAAATAAGTTGTCTGTGGATCTGTGGATCGTGGATCAGGTGACGTCACCTGAAAAAACTGGATCAGGTGACGTCAAAACTGAAAAAACTAAAAAAAGGCAAAAACTACAAAAAAAACTAAAAACTAATAAAAAAAATAAAAAAGCTAAAAAACTAAAAAAACTAAAAAAAGGCAAAAACTACAAAAAAAACTAAAAACTAATAAAAAAAATAAAAAAGCTAAAAAACTAAAAAAACTAAAAAAACTAAAAAAAGGTAAAAAACTAAAAAAACTAAAAACTAAAAAAAACTAAAAAAAATTTTTCAGGCAAGCATTCATTTCGTCTGCAGGAGTTAAACTACGTAAAAATTGCGAATATACAACATTCTTGGCTTTCCCATGGTCTGTGCATATACAAAGCCGTATGTACTAATAATGACGTCATATGCAAACGCTCTTTTTACAAACAAACAAACATGCATACACACAACTCGTTTTTATATGGATAGATAGATAGATAGATACAATACAAATTAACTGCGTAAAACTTGCGAATATACAACATTCTTCGCTGTCCAATTGTCACTGCATATAAATAGATTGTCAGGTTTACCGACCCTCGAACATGCAACGTACAATTGTCCATGGGAAAAACAATCAGTATTAAGATCTATACCACATTTTTCTAATGATTGACCTTGAGCTTTGTTAATGGTGATTGCAAATGCTAATCGAATTGGGAATTGCAATCTTTTAAATTGAAAAGGCAGATCCGTTGGAATCATGGGAATGCGAGGAATAAGAACAGCCTCACCCTCAAAAGGCCCTGTCAAGATTGTGGCCTCTATTAGGTTTTCCATTGTTTTTTTTACGGCAAGTCGCGTGCCATTGCAAAGCTTTGGTGGGTTGATATTTCTTAAAAGTATTATTGGTACGCCTATTTTTAGTTGTAGCACGTGTGGTGGAAACCCTGAAAGATCTATGGAATTTAAAAATTCAGATGGATAATTAACCGCTTCATTCGGTTCCAAAACTGTGTCGACTGACTTGTAAAGGACTGCCTGGTCTCGAATCTTGGTCAAAACAATATTGTTGATTTCGTGGACGTCTATATTTTTGGGTGCGAGAATCGCTCTTTCACTTAGCCATTTATTGAATGGAGGAATCTAGAATGGAAGATAAAACCATTTATAAAATGATTATGGTCACATGTCACTAAGCCAAAATTTCCCTAAAATTCTCACAACTCATTCCAAGAGAAAAACATTCCAAAGTTAAAGATATATTTTATTTTTTCAAATTGTAATTTTTCTTCGTCCGTTACTAATAGTAAAAACCAACAAGCAGAATAGGGTAATTTCATTACCAGGACAAACATAGAAGAGTTGATAGGCATATAACTGACCTT
>NC_088873.1:33856099-33858599 GCF_032884065.1 Artemia franciscana
CTATTTCTAACTATTTTTCACGTTAGAAATAGTTGGAAATTCCAAATTTTGTTTAAGAATTGAATGTACCGTATCTTTGATGCAAAAAACGTGTTCCAGAAACAGTTACGTGCAAACAGCAGTCGAAACCAAAAATGATGTTTTTAGTTTGTTCGCACTCGCGCAAAACTGTGTTGACTTAAACAATTGTTTTTATTGAAAAACTGGTTAAGATGAAATACATTTTTGTTGCACCATTTATCGGCAAACGTAATATGGAAGATTTTGCAGACGGTTTGTCTGGAGGTTTTTATCTTCCTACTGTTTTTTCTCTTTTTTGTCTCTTTTTATTAAAGAGAGAGAAAAAAGAGTCGCACTATTAGATTTTCCGGTAGAAGTGGCCGATGTTAAAACGGAAAATAATTTTCCGTATTAATATATTCTCAATAATATATGTTTTTAACTACGTAAAACTTGCGAATATACAACATTCTTTGCTGTCCCATTGTCTGTGCATATAAATAGAATGTCAGGTTTAACGACTCTTGAACATGCAACATATAATGGTCCATGGGAAAACAATCTGTATTCAGATCTATACCTCATGATTCTAATGATTGCCCTTGAGCTTTGTTGGTGGTGATTGCTAATCGACGATTCCCTGTGTCGCCATCGTCATTTATATATCCCCCTGAGCCCCCCGTAGTCCCTGTTGTAGTTGTGTCCCTGTGTCCCGGTCGTCATGTCCCGGTGTCCCGGTCGTCATTTGTGTCCCGGTCTGTATATACATTCGTTTTTGAATTGGTCTTTTTTAGGTTTTAGTTTTTTACCTTTAATTTGTGTCCCGGTGCTTTGTTGATGGTGATTGCTAATCGAACATTCCTTGTGTCCCGGTCGTCATTTATATTCCCTATGTGCCGGTGTCCCGGTCGTCATTTGTGTCCCGATGTCCCGGTCTGTAATTTCGTCAGAATAATGAGGTATAGATCTGAATACGGATTTGTTTTTCCCATGGACAATTATATGTTGCATGTTCAAGAGTCGGTAAACCTGACAATATATTTATATGTACAGACAATGGGACAGCGAAGAATGTTGTATATTCGATAATTTTACGTAGTTAAAAACATATATATATATACATATATATATATATATATATATATATATATATATATATATATATATATATATATATATGTATATATAAATATATATATATCTATATATATATATATATATAAATAAGTTGTCTGTCTGTGTGTCTGTCTGTCAGGTGACGTCATGTTTCTGTGTCGACTGACGTCATGAAGTTAGTTGTCGTCATTTTTGCTATGACGGTGACGTCATTAATGGTATTTAAGACATGCGTTCACGGAAAAATGTTTAATTGTAAAATGACTGAAGAACCTACAATGGCAACAGCCGAGGAAGCTGCTCAAAGAGTCTATGCCAAAAAACTTGCTTCTGATAGAGAAAGTAAGAAAAGAAAGCGTGCCGAGGAATCAACCGCGCAGTTAGATGAAAATCGACCTGGAAAGCGAGAGTCAAAACATATCAAAACTGAAAATGATAGCGATGATGATTGGGTTTGGGATTTTGACTTCTTTAAGGTCATCAATGCCTACCAGATTTAAGTTAAAAAACAAAGGTTCGGCGATATGTACTTCATAGTGACGCTGAAAAATAAAGAAGAAAAAAAAACTGAAAAAATGTAAAAAACTAAAAAAACTAAAAAGAAAAAACACTCAAAGATAAATTACAGACCGGGACACAAATGACGACCGACACAGAGGGAATATAAATGACGACCAGGAACCTCAAAGAAAAATTACAGACTGGGACACCCGGACACAAATCACGACCGGGAATATAAATGACGACCGGGACGCAGGGAAACAACTACAACGGGGACGCTGGGGGCACAGGCGGGATATATAATTGACGACTGAGACACAGGGATTGTTTGAATAGAAATTACAGGCCGGGACACAAATGACAACCGGGACACTGGGACACAGGGAATATAAATGACGACTGGGACACTCAAAGAGAAAATACAAACTGGGACACTAGGACACAAATGACGACCGGGACACAGGGAATATAAATGCTATTTATATGCACAGACAATGGGACAGCGAAGAATGTTGTATATTCGCATGTTTTACGTAGTTAAAAATATATATTTATATATATCTCTATTCAAAGGTGGGACACAGCTACAATGGCGCATAACTAATATGGCGCGTAACGACTTACGCGCGCGGGGGGGCTTGGGGGGGGGCGCGAAGCGCCCCACCAACTAGGTGTTGGGGTGGCGCGAAGCGAGTTGTGTGTATGCATGTTTGTTTGTTTGTAAAAAGAGCGTTTGCATATGACGTAATTATTAGTACATAAGGCTTTGTATTTATAAATGCTATTTATATGCACAGACAATGGGACAGCGAAGAATGTTGCGTTATTTTATCTATCTATATTCACAGGTGGGACTCAGGGACACAACTACAAAGGCGCGTAG
>NC_088873.1:33863599-33891801 GCF_032884065.1 Artemia franciscana
ACACACACACACACACACACACACACACACACACACACACACACACACACACACACACACACACACACACACACACACACACACACACACACACACACACACACACACACACACACACACACACACACACACACACACACACACACACACACACACACACACACACACACACACACACACACACACACACACACACACACACACACACACACACACACACACACACACACACACACACACACACACACACACACACACACACACACACACACACACACACACACACACACACACACACACACACACACACACACACACACACACACACACACACACACACACACACACACACACACACACACACACACACACACACACACACACACACACACACACACACACACACACACACACACACACACACACACACACACACACACACACACACACACACACACACACACACACACACACACACACACACACACACACACACACACACACACAACACACACACACACACACACACACACACACACACACACACACACACACACACACACACACACACACACACACACACACACACACACACACACACACACACACACACACACACACACACACACACACACACACACACACACACACACACACACACACACACACACACACACACACACACACACACACACACACACACACACACACACACACACACACACACACACACACACACACACACACACACACACACACACACACACACACACACACACACACACACACACACACACACACACACACACACACACACACACACACACACACACACACACACACACACACACACACACACACACACACACACACACACACACACACACACACACACACACACACACACACACACACACACACACACACACACACACACACACACACACACACACACACACACACACACACACACACACACACACACACACACACACACACACACACACACACACACACACACACACACACACACACACACACACACACACACACACACACACACACACACACACACACACACACACACACACACACACACACACACACACACACACACACACACACACACACACACACACACACACACACACACACACACACACACACACACACACACACACACACACACACACACACACACACACACACACACACACACACACACACACACACACACACACACACACACACACACACACACACACACACACACACACACACACACACACACACACACACACACACACACACACACACACACACACACACACACACACACACACACACACACACACACACACACACACACACACACACACACACACACACACACACACACACACACACACACACACACACACACACACACACACACACACACACACACACACACACACACACACACACACACACACACACACACACACACACACACACACACACACACACACACACACACACACACACACACACACACACACACACACACACACACACACACACACACACACACACACACACACACACACACACACACACACACACACACACACACACACACACACACACACACACACACACACACACACACACACACACACACACACACACACACACACACACACACACACACACACACACACACACACACACACACACACACACACACACACACACACACACACACACACACACACACACACACACACACACACACACACACACACACACACACACACACACACACACACACACACACACACACACACACACACACACACACACACACACACACACACACACACACACACACACACACACACACACACACACACACACACACACACACACACACACACACACACACACACACACACACACACACACACACACACACACACACACACACACACACACACACACACACACCACACACACACACACACACACACACACACACACACACACACACACACACACACACACACACACACACACACACACACACACACACACACACACACACACACACACACACACACACACACACACACACACACACACACACACACACACACACACACACACACACACACACACACACACACACACACACACACACACACACACACACACACACACACACACACACACACACACACACACACACACACACACACACACACACACACACACACACACACACACACACACACACACACACACACACACACACACACACACACACACACACACACACACACACACACACACACACACACACACACACACACACACACACACACACACACACACACACACACACACACACACACACACACACACACACACACACACACACACACACACACACACACACACACACACACACACACACACACACACACACACACACACACACACACACACACACACACACACACACACACACACACACACACACACACACACACACACACACACACACACACACACACACACACACACACACACACACACACACACACACACACACACACACACACACACACACACACACACACACACACACACACACACACACACACACACACACACACACACACACACACACACACACACACACACACACACACACACACACACACACACACACACACACACACACACACACACACACACACACACACACACACACACACACACACACACACACACACACACACACACACACACACACACACACACACACACACACACACACACACACACACACACACACACACACACACACACACACACACACACACACACACACACACACACACACACACACACACACACACACACACACACACACACACACACACACACACACACACACACACACACACACACACACACACACACACACACACACACACACACACACACACACACACACACACACACACACACACACACACACACACACACACACACACACACACACACACACACACACACACACACACACACACACACACACACACACACACACACACACACACACACACACACACACACACACACACACACACACACACACACACACACACACACACACACACACACACACACACACACACACACACACACACACACACACACACACACACACACACACACACACACACACACACACACACACACACACACACACACACACACACACACACACACACACACACACACACACACACACACACACACACACACACACACACACACACACACACACACACACACACACACACACACACACACACACACACACACACACACACACACACACACACACACACACACACACACACACACACACACACACACACACACACACACACACACACACACACACACACACACACACACACACACACACACACACACACACACACACACACACACACACACACACACACACACACACACACACACACACACACACACACACACACACACACACACACACACACACACACACACACACACACACACACACACACACACACACACACACACACACACACACACACACACACACACACACACACACACACACACAACACACACACACACACACACACACACACACACACACACACACACACACACACACACACACACACACACACACACACACACACACACACACACACACACACACACACACACACACACACACACACACACACACACACACACACACACACACACACACACACACACACACACACACACACACACACACACACACACACACACACACACACACACACACACACACACACACACACACACACACACACACACACACACACACACACACACACACACACACACACACACACACACACACACACACACACACACACACACACACACACACACACACACACACACACACACACACACACACACACACACACACACACACACACATTTCATCTTCAACAAGCAGCTTGGATTTCATCTCATAAAAGGAATTCCAGATTCAAGGAATTGAACCTATTTTCCTAACCAGTGCTTAGTTCTTACGGCCTTTTGTCCCATCTCGTCTAATATACTTTAGTCCTGAATAGAAGAAGTTTTAGAACTTGCCAATGAATATGTTTGTAGAATTAGCGTGTTCTTTCTACCCCATCTTGGCTGAAATCTTCTCCTCCCATCTAAAAGTCGTTCTAGAATCTAGGCAATGTATACGTTTTTCAAATCAACGTTCAGTACTTATGGCTTTCTGCGCCACCACGACCAAATCCTCCTGGTCCAAAGAGTGCAGCATAGCATGGAACATGGCAGTAAGGTTTTCCTTCTCTTTGAGCATGGTTTCCAGGAGTTAGCACTTTATTACATTTCTCACACCTCAAACACTTTCTATGCCAATCTTTATTCAGCGAAACTTTCCTTTCAGCAAAATACACTGGTTTATTACAACGCGGACAATTCGGCATCTTTTAATAGTATTTATGTATTGTTCTAAAGTTCATAGCGATGTGCGTACAAAATGGATTAAACATATCATAAATTATATCAAATGTAGAAAAATTTGTTTCACTTGAAATAATTTTTTTTTCTGTCATTTATATTACGGATAGTTTCAAAAATATTTATGCAATAAGCAGAGTTATTTCAAACAAAGTAATATGATTCAAAACTTGATTTTTCTTTTACGCGTTCCTTCAGCTGAAAAATTACAACATTATTATTTTCTAGTTCACATAGCCCGTAAAATGTAAATAAAAGACACAATTTTAGTGTCTTCTATTTTGCGAGTGGCGCAATTTTTTAAGCTAAAAAGCAACTGAAAAAATCACCTGGAAATTTTTACCAGAGGGGCCAAATCTTTTAGAAGGGAGAGATGGTTCATTTTGTGTGTTCCCCCATTTTACTTTGATTAATATAAAACAAAATCACTTTCATTTCATAAAAGATATTACACACTGTGAAAAAACTTGGTCTTTTATTTTATTGCCAGCTCTTCGCGCCACCCCAACACCTAGTTGATTGGGGCGCTTCCCCCCCCAAGCCTCCCCCGCGCGCGCAAGTCGTTACGCGCCATATTAGTTACGCGCCATTGTAGTTTTGTCCCTGTTACCTCATTATTCTAATGATTGCTCTTGAGCTTTGTTGATGGTGATTGCTAATCGAACTTTCCCTGTGTCCCTGTCGTCATTTATATATCCCCCTGCGCCCCCGGTGTCGCCGTTGTTGTTGTTTCCCTGTGTCCCGGTCGTCAGTTGTGTCCCGTGTCCCAGTCTGTAATTTCTCTTTGAGTGTCGTGGTCGTCATTTATATTCCCTGTGTCGCGGTGTCCTGGTCGTCATTTTTGTCCCGGTCGTTATTTGTGTTCCGGTGTCCCGGTCTGTAATTTCTCTTTGAGTGTCCTGTTCGTCATTCTAATGATTACCCTTGAGCTTTGTTGATGGTGATTGCTAATCGAACATTCCATGTGTCCCTGTCGTCATTTATATATCACCCTTCCCCCCGGCGTCCCCGTTGTTGTTGTTTCCCTGTGTCTATCACCAACACCTTCCCATTGTTTCACCATTGAATTTCAAGGCTTTGCAATAGGGACAAATTTTAGACATAGTCCCGATTTGAACACATCTACTCAAGCTATAATGATCGACTGGGCTGTACCTGAATGCCAGGCGATAATTTTCAGGTTGCTCTTGTGATTCCTCGGCACGCTTTCTTTTCTTACTTTCTCTATCAGCCGCAAGCCTGTTTTCTTGCTGTTCTTGTGACTCCTCGGCACGCTTTCTTTTCTTACTTTCTCTATCAGCCGCAAGCCTGTTTTCACACTGTTGTTGTGGTTCCTTGGCACGCTTTCTTTTCATACTTTCTCTATCAGCCACAAGCCTGTTTTTATGCTGTTCTTGTGATTCCTCGGCACGCTTTCTGTTCTTACTTTCTCTATCAGCCACAAGCCTGTTTTCTTGCTGTTCTTGTGATTCCTCGGCACGCTTTCTTTTCTTACTTTCTCTATCAGCCGCAAGCCTGTTTTCTTGCTGTTCTTGTGATTCCTCGGTACGCTTTCTTCTCTTACTTTCTCTATCAGCCGCAAGCCTGTTTTCTTGCTGTTCTTGTGATTCCTCGGCACGCTTTCTTTTTTTACTTTCTCTATCAGCCGCAAGTTTTTTGGCATAGACTCTTTGAGCAGCTTCCTCGGCTGTTGCCATTGTAGGTTCTTCAGTTATTTTTCAATTAAACATTTTTCCGTCCACGATCTTATTACAATTAAAAAATTGTCTTTGAACGATTTTCTTAAATACTTTTAATGACGTCATCGTCATAACAAACATGACAACTAAATTCATGACGACATGATGGCATGACGTCACTCGACAGATAGACAGACAGACATACAGACAGACAACTTATTTTTATATATATGTTGGGGTGGCTTCGCACCACCCCAACACCTAGTTGGTGGGGGCGCTTCGCACCCCCCAAGCCCCCCCGTGCTTTAAGTCGTTACGTGCCATACTAGTTACGCGCCATTGTAGTTGTGTCCCTGTGTCCCACCTGTCAATATAATATATATATATATATATATATATATATATATATATATATATATATATATATATATATATATATATATATATATATATATATATATATATATATATATATATATATATATATATATGTTTTTAACTACGTAAAACTTGTGAATATACGACATTCTTCGCTGTCCCATTGTCTGTGCATATAAGTAGATTGTCAGGTTTACCGACTCTTGAACATGCAACATATAATTGTCCATGGGAAAACAATCCGTATTCAGATCTATACTTCATGATTCTAATGATTGCCCTTGAGCTTTGTTGATGGTGATTGCTAATCGAACATTTCCTGTGTCCCCGTCGTCATTTATTTATCCCCCTGTGCCCCCGGCGTCCCCGTTGTAGTTGTGTCCCTGTCTCCCGGCCGTCATTTATATTCCCTGTGTCCCGGTCGTCATTTGTGTTCCGGTGTCCCAGTCTGTAATTTCTCTTTGAGTGTCCCGGTCGTCAATTTATATTCCCTGTGTCCCGTTCGTCATTTGTGTCTCGGTGTCCCGATCTGTACATACATTCGTTTTTGAATTGGTATATGATGAAATGAATTTTTAGTTTTTTTCTTGTTTTCTTTTTAGTTTTTTTTTTGGTTTTTATCTTTTTAGTTTTTTTGTAGTTTTCACCATTTTTTTAGTTTTTTTTTTTATTTTTATTTATATTTTTTTAGTTTTCTTTTTCTCCTTTATTTTTCAGTTTTTTTCTTTTTTTTAGTTTTTTTCTTTTTAGTTTTTTTTAGTTTTTTACCTTTTTTATTTTTTTAGTTTTTTAGCTTTTTTAGTTTTTTTTATTAGTTTTTAGTTTTTTTTTGCTACATCGGCTTGAATACATTCGTTTTTGAATTGGTATACGATGAAATAATTCAGACGTCATATGCGGACAAACACGAAGTCACTCGACAGACAGACAGACAGACAGACAGACAACTTATTTTTATATATATAGATAGATTATGATTCTAGATTATTTTTATATATATAGATATAGTAAGCTAGAAATTTGTCAGTTGCTAGCTTCAAATGGTGCAAAAGTAAATTGTTTAACATCAAAAAATGACACGCCCTTAATCTTTGCGTACTGTAATGTTAATGACATATATTCATATATTTCTGAATATCTTCTAGCAAACAATGCAACATTTTCTGACGAGATGGTGTTTTCCTGGCAGGAACTTCATATTTTGTAGTTTTTTTTTTGTGTTTAAGTAAATAAATAGAAAATTGTCAAATTGTCATGCCAAAAATATTTCGAAGGGGTTTCCGCAGTCATGATTGATACCGATGTGATTTGCTTGGTAGTTAGATTTCGCTCTACAGTCATGAGAAATGCCTTTTTTCTTTGTGATAATTAACCGGTAGCATCTTGGAACTGCTTTAAGTGAAGGTGATTGTGCTGCAGATATCAAGTGCCACCCACTCTTTATAGCGCGGGAAGCTATTCAAATAAAAAAAAAATATATGTTTGCTAGTGTTTCAATAAATGGTGATACAGGAAATTGAAATATTGATCCAATTTATAACATTGTTGCGAAAAATGAACCAGTTGTTAACGAGGGTATTAAGATCTTACAAAATCCCCTAAAGATGAGATTAAATACAAGACCCAGGAGAGTTACATCGCTGATAGCATACAACAGGATTATTTCACAATAGAATAATTAACTTAATTTTAATTTAATATAATTTTTATCCAGTTGTTTTGGTGCTTTCATCGAAGCAACTCTTTTAATAATAGCAACCCAAGTGATCTGTTGCGGCAATTTTAGTTTAATATTGGTCGTGTTTTTTTCTGTGTTTTCAGTTTATTTTAGTTTTTAATCTTTGTTTCTTTTACGCTGAAGACGCCTACTTTTTATAAAGGTGAAATATCTGCGTCGTCTTAGTTTTTTTCGCTACTGACGAAGTCTCGTTTTGTCTGTTTTCTTCATTGAGTTTTCTCTCTTTGTTTCATTCCAAGTTTTGCCTTCTCTACTTTTACACCTCTGTTCTCATTTCCTTTTCTTCGTTTTTTCAGGTACTGCCCCTGTCATTGGTCTTCATATCTATGATTACATTCAATAACTTATGTTTGAAGTATGTTGGGGTGTCGTTTTACTATGTTGGAAGATCATTAACAACCGTCTTTAACGTCTTAATGACGTATATTATTCTTAGTAAGTTATTATAGTCAATGTGATAATGTTGGCAGCGAAAAGGGATGTCCCTCCCGTGCAATAAATAGTATCTCTACTCTTATCATGCATAACGAACGATTATCATCTGTGATGATTATCTAGTACATTGTAAATGTTATTTCGAAAGTAAATCTCATAGAACTTTGAATTTAATTTTGAAAAGCTCAGTAATGGCTCATTTGATTTCACTTCATAGCTAAGAAGTGTTGCACTTAAAAGACATTAAAAATCATAATAAACTTTAAAATAGTCTTATTTTACATGCACCCAAAACCAAGCAAGGAGGAGGCTGAATACAAGGAAATCTTTGGTACTTCACCATTCGGAGTTTAAATCCACTAACGCGACTCACAGAGGAGCGTTACTCAACAATACAATAAAAAAAAAAAAAATGCTGAACTTGAATTAAATAGTGACGAAGACTGCTCTGCCTTTCCACATCAAACAAGCTCAACTTAGAAACGACCGGAAAATTTTTTCCAAGACAGTGTAATTCAGGACTGAGTTCTGGTTGAACTTCGTTGAAGTGAGGATGCTAGGGCTGTTTTAAAAACATTCTTATTTTTATTTTCGTATATATATATATATATATATATATATATATATATATATATATATATATATATATATATATATATATATATATATATCTACTAGCTGTTGGGGTGGCGCTTCGCGCCACCCCAACACCTAGTTGGTGGGGGCGCTTCGCGCCCCCCCCAAGCCCCCCCGCGCGCGTAAGTCGTTACGCGCCATAATAGTTACGCGCCATTGTAGTTGTGTCCCTATGTCCCACCTGTGAATATAGATAGATATATATATATATGGTTTTAACTACGTAAAACTTGCGAATATACAACATTCTTTGCTGTCCCATTGTCTTTGCATATAAATAGATTGTCAGGTTTACCGACTCTTGAACATGCAACATATAATGGTCCATGGGAAAACAATCTGTATTCAGATCTATACCTCATGATTCTAATGATTGCCCTTGAGCTTTGTTGATGGTGATTGCTAATCGACCATTCCCTGTCCCGGTGTCCCGGTCGTCATTTACATCCCCCTGTTTCCTCCGGTGTCCCCGTTGTAGTTGTGTCCCTGTGTCCCGGTCGTCATTTATATTCCCTGTGTCCCGGTCGTCATTTGTATCCCGGTGTCCCGGTCTGTATATACATTCGTTTTTTAGTTTTGTTTTTCTCCTTTATTTTTTTCCTTTTTTTTCTTTTTTAGCTTATTTAGATTTTTAGATTTTTTAGTTTTTTTATTAGTTTTTAGTTTTTTTTTCTTTTTAGTTTTTTTGTCCCGGTCGTCATTTATATCCCCCTGTTTCCCCCGGTGTCCCCGTTGTAGTTGTGTCCCTGTGTCCCGGTCGTCATTTATATTCCCTGTGTCCCGGTCGTCATTTGTATCCCGGTGTACCGGTCTGTATATACATTCGTTTTTTAGTTTTGTTTTTCTCCTTTATTTTTTTCCTTTTTTTTCTTTTTTAGTTTATTTAGATTTTTAGATTTTTTAGTTTTTTTATTAGTTTTTAGTTTTTTTTTCTTTTTAGTTTTTTTGTAGTTTTTACCTTCTTTTTAGTTTTGTTAATTTTTTTTTTACTTATGTCCTGGTCGTCATTTATACTCCCTATGTCCCGGTGCTTTGTTGATTGCTAATCGAACATTCCTTTTGTCCTGGTCGCTTTCTCTTTGAGTGTCGTCATTTATTTTTTTCTTTTTTAGTTCTTTTAGTTTTTACCTTTTTTTTAGTTTTTTAGATGAAAATTTTTTTTAGTTTTTTCCTTTTTTTCTTTTTAGTTTTTATTGGTTTTTACCTTTATGTTAGCTTATTTTTCAGTTTTTTCCTTTTTTTTTAGTTTTTTTTTATTTTTTATTTTTTTTTTTAGTTTTTTACCTTTTTTTAGTTTTTTTAGTTTTTTTAGTTTTTTAGCTTTTTTACTTTTTTTATTAGTTTTTAGTTTTTTTGTAGTTTTTGCCTTTTTTTAGTTTTTTCAGTTTTTTTTTTAGTTTTTTATTGGTTTTTACCTTTATTTTAGCTTATTTTTCAGTTTTTTCCTTTTTTTTAGTTTTTTTTAGTTTTTAGTTTTTTTAGTTTTTTTAGTTTTTTACCTTTTTTTAGTTTTTTTAGTTTTTTAGCTTTTTTATTTTTTTTATTAGTTTTTAGTTTTTTTTGTAGTTTTTGCCTTTTTTTTAGTTTTTTTAGTTTTTTTAGCTTTTTTATTAGTTTTTAGTTTTTTTTGTAGTTTTTGCCTTTTTTTAGTTTGACAACTTATTTTTATATATATAGATAGTTTTTTTTTTTACTTATGTCCTGGTCGTCATTTATACTCCCTGTGTCCCGGTGCTTTGTTGATTGCTAATCGAACATTCCTTTTGTCCTGGTCGCTTTCTCTTTGAGTGTCGTCATTTATTAGTTTTTTCCTTTTTTTCTTTTTAGTTTTTTATTGGTTTTTACCTTTATTTTAGCTTATTTTTCAGTTTTTTCCTTTTTTTTAGTTTTTTTTTATTTTTTATTTTTTTTAGTTTTTTACCTTTTTTTAGTTTTTTTAGTTTTTTTAGTTTTTTAGCTTTTTTACTTTTTTTATTAGTTTTTAGTTTTTTTTTGTAGTTTTTGCCTTTTTTAGTTTTTTCAGTTTTTTTTTTAGTTTTTTATTGGTTTTTACCTTTATAGTTTTTTTAGTTTTTTAGCTTTTTTATTTTTTTTATTAGTTTTTAGTTTTTTTTGTAGTTTTTGCCTTTTTTTAGTTTTTTCAGTTTTGACGTCACCTGATCCAGTTTTTTCAGGTGACGTCACCTGACACATCCATCCACACATCCACAGACAGACAACTTATTTTTATATATATAGATATATATAAAAATAAGTTGTCTGTCTGTCTGTCTGTGGATCAGGTGACGTCATGTTTCTGTGTCGGCTGACGTCATGTTTTCGACTGACGAAATTACAGACCGGGACATCGGGGAAAAAAAAGAAAAAAGAAAAAAAACTAAAAAAACTAAAAAAAAGTAAAAACCAAAAAAAAAAAAACTAAAAAGACAAAAAGGGGAAAAATACAAAAATTTATTTCATCATATACCATTTCAAAAACGAAACGTATATACAGACCGGGACACCGGGATACAAATGACGACCGGAACACAGGGAATATAAATGACGACCGGGAAACAACTACAACGGGGACGCCGGGGGGCACAGGGGGATATATGAATGACCACGGGGACACAGGGAATGTTCGATTAGCAATCACCATCAACAAAGCTCAAGGGCAATCATTAGAATCATAAGGTATAACTAAAAAACCTAAAAAAAGGTAAAAAACTAAAAACTAAAAAAAAAGACCAATTCAAAAACGAATGTATATACAGACCGGGACACGGGGACACAAATGACGACCGGGACACCGGGACACAAGGAATATAAATGACGCCCGGGACACTCAAAGAGAAATCACAGACTGGGACACTGGAACACAAATGACGACCGGGACACATGGAATATAAATGACGACCGGGACACAGGGACACAACTACAACGGGGACGCCGGGGGGCACAGGGGGATATATAAATGACGACGGCGACACAGGGAATCGTCCATTAGCAATCACCATCAACAAAGCTCAAGGGCAATCATTAGAATCATGAGGTATAGATCTGAATACGGATTGTTTTCCCATGGACCATTATATGTTGCATGTTCAAGAGTCGGTAAACCTGACAATCTATTTATATGCACAGACAATGGGACAGCAAAGAATGTTGTATATTCGCAAGTTTTACGTAGTTAAAAACATATATATATATATATATATATATATCTCTCTATTCACAGGTGGGACATAGGGACACAACTACATTGGTGCGTAACTAATATGGCGCGTAACGACTTACGCGCGCGGGGGGGCTTGGGGGGGGGCGCGAAGTGCCCCACCAACTAGGTGTTGGGGTGGCGCGAAGCGCCACCCCAACAGCTAGTATATATATATATATATGTATATATATATATATATATATATATACTAGCTGTTGGGGTGGCGCTTCGCGCCACCCCAGCACCTAGTTGGTATTATACTTCATTATAGTTAGTACAATTACCACCAACTATAATAGTTGGTACTATACCTCATTGTTCTAATGATTGCCCTTTAGCTTTGTTGATGGCGATTGCTCATCAAACATTCCCTGTGTCCCCGTCGTCATTTATATATCCCCCTGTGCTCCCGGCTTCCCCGTTGTAGTTGTGTCCCTGTGTCCCGGTCGTTATTTATATTCCCTGTGTCCCGGTCGTCATTTGTGTCCCGGTGTCCCAGTTTGTAATTTCCCTTTGAATGTCTCGGTCGTCATTTATATTCCCTGTGTCCCGGTTGTCATTTGTGTCCCGGTGTCCCGGTCTGTATTTTCTCTTTGAGTGTCGCGGTCGTCATTTATATTCCCTGTACCCCGGTCGTCATTTGTGTCCCGGTCTGTAGTGTCATCTTATAAAGACGTCATATACAAAGCCATATATACTTATAATGACGTCATATGCAAACCCACAAACAAACAAACATGCATACATATAACTTATTTATATATATATAGAGATATAGTTTCTTTTTTAGTTTTTCTCTTTTAGTTTTTCTTTTTTTTTAGTTTTGCAGCTCTTTTAGTTTTTTTTAGCTTTTTTTTTTTAGTTTTTCACCTTTTTTCTTTTTTTCTTTTTTTTAAGTTTTTTCTTTTTAGGTTTTTTCTTTTTTTTCGCTTTTTTCGCGCCATATTAGTTACGCGCCACTGTAGTTGTGTGCCCGTTGTGGCATTTCGCTTTGAAGGGTTAACTCCAGGTTTTTTACCGATCCAATAAATAAGTTCCCTTGAAAAGTCGTGCAAAGTGCTAAGCAATGCAAAATTAAAAAGGAACAAAAATGACTAGATTACCAAAATAATTACGAAATGAATAAAGTAGTTATTCTATATCTCCGCTTCCTTTCTCTCATATTTCTGAATATTTTGCCCCATAAATTTGTATTTATGTACTTCTTTTTTTTAAAGAGATATTTAAGATTTGTTCGAACATAAAATTGAAATATGCAGATTGCAAACTATAGAAAAATGTAAAAGGTCGTAGATGTCTCTAAATGGCTAAAATATGTAAGAGTGTGCCTACATTTGACCTTTTTTTTGTGAAACTGCAGTGGAATTCTCAACCAATCAATAGACGCTTTTTGAGCTCTACAGATTTTCAGTCACGTTTTCTAAAAAGCATCAAATGTAGACGCGCGTTAAGAAAAAAAAATTATTTTATGCGGAACTGCAAAATTCATAGAAAATCATAACAGTGTTAAAATTTTGTAATAAAAAAAAAACTGGCTAGAAAGAAAAATTGAATTAGTCAGAATATGTTTTAATGGGAGTATACTATTGTATCTAGTAACCTATTAAGAGTGCATATTTTAATTAGATTCTTTGAATAATGAAAGCTTTAAAAAAACAATTTTTCCACTGATAAAAAAAATATTTCAGAATTTGACTTCACTGTATTAGAATATATATTAAGTCAAAAGACAGAAAGAAAGGGACACTACGAAAAACTGAATGAAAGATGCCTGAGCAAGAAAAGGAGAGAGAAAAAAATAAATACCATAAAAAGACACGAGAGAATAAAAAGTAACTAAAACGCGCTACCATGGACTCATTATACTGATTGACTAGACTTATTATACTCATGAACTGAAAACGAGTAGAAATTATTCCGTATATGAGGAGGTTCGCCCCTCGTCAATACCTCGCTCTTTACACTGAAATTCAAATTTTGTTCCAATTATTTAGGAATCTTTAGGAATTTTAAAAATAATGCTGGGAAATCCGGCGCCCTGTTCATGGAAAATTCTCTTCCCCCATAGAAAACTCTTCCATGGAGATCCTCCCTTGTAACCAACCCCCCCCATACCAGAAAAATACCCCTGTCTGTATACTTCTCAATAACCAATACTGCATATGAAAAATGGGTAAATTTCATAAGTTGCAGCCCTTCCCCCAGGGATTGTGGGGGATTAAGTCGTTCTCAAGGACATAGTTATTATATTTTTCGACAATGCTGAACAAAGCGGCTCTCTCAAAATTTTGTTCCAATGACCTTTGGGAAAAAATGAGCGTGGGGGGGAGGCGGGCTATTTGCCCTCCAATTTTTTGGTCACTTAAAAAAGCCACTAGAACTTTTAATTTCCGTTCGAATGAACCCTCTTTTGACATTCTAGGACCACTGGGTCCATGCGATCATCGTGGGAAAAAATATAGTAAAAACAACAAATAAACACACAAAAAAAATGGCAAAAAATGCAAAATTCTACATCTTTGCAGATAGAAGCTTGTAATTTCTAAAGTAGGGTTCTCTGATACGCTTAATCTACTGTTGTTATTTTCATTTTATGACTTTCAGAGCTTGTTTTCCCCTTTTTTTGAAAATAAGGCAAATTTTCTCTGGTTCTTAACTTTGTTGGGTAAGACTAAACTTGATGAGCCTTATTTATTTGAAATCAGCATAAAAATCTGATTCTTTCGATGAATCCATTGGTATCAAAATTCCGTTTTTTAGAGTGTCGGTTACTATTGAGCCGGGTCACTCCTTACTTACAGTTCGTTACCACGAACTGTTGATTGTTTTGTTTATTCCGTAAATTTTTTTATTCAAAATGTTGGTACTTTAATATTGTTTTATACAACCATATGCACCATTTATTTAGGAACAATGCATGTGTAACTTATTTGGATTTCTATTTTCCAGAAACTAAGACATCTACTGGAGCCTTTATATGTTGTGCTGTCATAGTCTCCGGATTTTGGCTAGGAGTTGACCAGGAAGGATCAACTGGTTAGTCTTTTCACTTTGTGAAATTAAAAAAGGTGTATATGTAAAAATAATGAGGCTCCTTCTCTATGATTGAAAGATATATGCACATAGTAGGGCTAATCTGGTATGAGATTCTAAATTTTATGCATAGCCTAGGTTAATACAGGTTGCCTGTCTTTCAATTTATAAATGAAACTTTTTTTTGTACTATTTTCATTGATCTTTTTTATGGTCTATTCTAGTTTTGACTTTTTTCAATTTATAGGCTAAGTGTTTTTGGATTTTAAGCCAAAATATTTGGGCTTTAATGTCATTCACTGCTTTAATTAAAGTTTTAAAACAAAACAAATTAAATTAAAAATAAATCAAATTAAAATAATTAAAATTAAAGTTGTAAAATAAATTAAAAATAAATAAATTGAAAATATATGTGAAAATAATAAGCCTGCGCTGAGCACTCTACATGGTTGAAAGATCTATCCGCATGGTAGAGGTTTTTCCGATGTGAGATTCTAAGAAAAGGGAGTAATCTTTTTTTTTAACAATCTTATGCATAATACTACTGCTTGTCAGGTTAATACTATTTGTCATTCTTTCTATTTATATTAGTAGAGAAAATATTATTAGTAGAGATCGGTATTTTATCGGTATGATTATATTAGTAGAGATCGGTATATTTAAAAACTCGTAGCATAGCTAAATTCAGTTTTTTTGTACAAAATCATACATTTCAACAAAAATCACACACTCTAACTCAGCATTGAAAATTGGCGCAATGAGTTGGCATAACGATTAGTTCTAACTTTTGGGGGTTGAAGATGTTTTGTAACTAAGTTCGACTATTGGGAGGGGCTGGTTTGGTTAGTAGTGATTGGTGGCTCTTATTGGCTAGGGTGGATTTTCCAAATTGCTGAATAAGGTGTTCAAGCCGGACTTTAAGTGGAGATAAATTTAATTTAGTGAGCGCTTGATCATAGGGTATGTCGCGGTTTCTGAGTATAATCCTTGTTATTCTTTTCTGGACGGACTCTATGTCGCGTAATAGGTACGCTGTGCGGATAGCAGATGGACCTCACACCGGGCACGCGTACTCGAGCAACGGGCGAACACAATACATGTAGGCATGGAGAAGACTTTCAGTATCACACCCAAAACGCCTCATTTTGGTAAGTGTCTGAAGGCTTGCATTAGTGGACGGTTAAATTAATATGGGCACTGAAACTACAGTCACTAGTGAAAGTTACTCTTAATATTTTCATTTCGTTCACAATCGGGAAAGGGATTAGAGGCATATCTATATTCCGCTTCAGAGGGTTGAAACAAATTATCTTCGACTTGGCTACGTTGATGGTAAGATCATGACTAGAGCATTTGGTCTTTAGCTGATCAAATAACTGGTCTGAAAACTGCTTTGTTATAATCGTGTTTTCGACCAGGTAAGCGAGCTCTATGGACAGATCATCTACAAACTTGTAACGGTCGTCGTGATAACTAAGCAGGGAATTAATTACAGCCAGGAAAATTATTCCAGCTAATTCCGTGCCTTGTGGGGCCCCGCAAGAAGTATCTGACCATGATGAATCCGAATCATTTTCGTGGAGTGCAGAGACTTTGTTTTCGACCAGTTAAGAAGTCAAGTACAAGGCCAAGGGTGTGTTGTTTGGCATACATTTCCTGGAGATTCATGCCTGCAGTCAGGTGGTAGATTGGGTCAAAGGCCTTTCTGAAATCCACTGCGCAAATGTCGACGAAACAGCTACATTTTTCGAGCCATTGGAGGACACAGTCAAACATTCATACTAGGTAGATTGTAGTACTACACTCGGGGAGCCCACCATACCGGAATTTATCAATACGCCCATGAATTTGTTTCAGAAGAAACATGAATATGAAGGCCTCAGTTACTTTCACCAAATAAGGTGTAAGTGAGATCGGGCGGAGATCGTCGCATGCACTAGGGGGGGGCTTTTTAGGGTTAACTAATATAGGTCCGTTTTCACTATGAGAAATAGCCGGAAGTAAAACACTCGTTTATGTTGATTAACAGTGGTAATGCTATGAAAGCTGCATATTCACGTAGCAATTTGGCAGGTAATTCACAAGGGTATGAAGATGTATTCGGTTTGATCATCCGTAATTCAGTGTTAACGTCGAACTCACTAACTATTATGTTGCTCTCAGGCTCACATTTTTCAAGTATGGTGGACTTTTCATTAGCCGTAATAGGTGGATAGGTAGTGCAGACCTTGGTGAAGAATACGCTCACTAGCTTTTCATTTTTTTTTATATTATTTTCATCAGTCTTTTTACGGTCTTTTCCATTTTTTTTATACGTGCCTGGATGTGAAGCCAAAATATTCGGGCTTTAATAGTTTATTTATTCGCTGCTTTAATTAAAGCTTCACTTGTTCGTATTATCATTTTATTAAAAAAAAAAAGTTTTTTTTTAAGCAACATTAAAACTTAAAGCGAACAGAAATTATTCCGTATATGAAAGAGGATGTCCCATCCTCAACGCCGTGCTCTTTACACTAAATTTTTAAAACAATAAAAAGCTTTAGCGTAAAGAGCGGGGCGTTGAGGAGGGGACAGCCCCTTTCATATGCGGAATAATTTCTGTTCATTTTAAGTTTTAATGTTGCTCCTTAATTTCAGTTAAAAAAAATTGTTTTATTTATTGATTTTCTAAACGTTTTGAGTTAATACATTTCGGCTCACCGTACACGAGTAATAAAAAAAAATGCATATTAATTTTACTTTTTTCGGCTAAATGTCTTTTTCAAAGTTTTGATCGGACCATTTTGAGAGAAAGGGGCGGGGGAGGGGGCCTAGTTACCCTCAAAATTTTTGGATTACTTAAAAAATGCCACTAAAACTTTTAATTTTATTTACGAACTTTTTTATTCTTAACAAATATACGCAACTTACAAATTAACTTTTTTAACGAACTTCTATATTCTTATTTGTTTATTACGTATGTGAGGGGGCTCACCCCCTCGTCGACACTAAAGTTCGAATTTTGTTCCAATTCTTTAAGAGCGACCCTTGAATCACGAAGGCCGTTTAATAAGGATAATAGCTCTTAGCAAATACTAAAAATACTTTAGCGTAAAGAGCTAGGTATTGAGGAGGGGACGAACCCCTCATATACGGAATAATTTTTGTTCAATCTAAGTTTCAATGTTGTTCCGTACTTTCAGTTAAAAAAAACTTGTTTTTTATTACTTAATTTCTGAACGTTTATGAATTGATGACCCCTGAATCACAAAGACCATATAATTAGAATAAATAGCTCTTTCGAAATTACTAAAAATACTTTAGCGTAAAGAGCTAGGTACTGAGGAGGGGACGAAACCTCTCATATACGTAATAATTTCTGTTCACTTAAAGTTTTAATGTTGCTCCATACTTTCAATTAAAAAAACTTGTTTTTTTTTTATTTAATTTCTGAATGTTTTTGAATTAATGATCCCTGAATCACAAAGGCTATTTAATTAGAATAAATAGCTCTTTTGAAATTACTAAAAATACTTTAGCGTAAAGAGCGAGGTATTAAGGAGGGGATTAACCCCTCATATATGTAATAATTTCTGTTCGCTTTAAGTTTTAATGTTGCTCCTTACTTTCAGTTGAAAAAACTTGCTTTTTTATTTAATTTCTCATTGCTTCTTTTTAAATAGATAGATAGATAGATAGATAAGTGTATTTCAAAAAACCCATGGGCCATATATACAAAAATATAAATAAATAACAAACAAGCAAGGAAATTAACAACAGTACGAACACGCACAAAAAACAGAATTCAACGCAAAAAATACCTAATCTAACTACAAAAGAAATTAGTCATATAAAACTTTTTCTTCATATTGAAGATTTATCTATATATACTCCCACTCGAAATATTGTGGTTGGGTTACTATTTTGTAGAATACCCGGAAGCATCAAATTAACCCCATGCAAATAAATTTCCCGTAAATCCAAGAGCACCGGGCATTTCCGGAGAAAATGATCCAAGTCTTTATCATCATCTTTACAAAGGGGACAAACATACCGCCTATCGGGACCAACTATCATTTTATTTTTGTCGAACGTTTTTTGCCTGTTCTGGATTGGAAGACAATTTGCCCTAAGCTGAATCCAACGACGTAGAATCATAGCCGTTAAGTTAAATTTAAAATAAACTTCCTCTTCAAAACTAGGTTTTGCCTGATTATAATGTTGCAGGGTTGTAGAATCAAAAACCAGCCCTTGCCAATACTGAATTTCCTGACACTCTAATATAAATCGTACCTGGCTTTCCAAATTTGTTGATACATCACGAGAGCAAAGACCATTATTCCATAAATAAGGCATTCCTACTTTTTCTAGTAATGATTTAATTTGGGATGGCCACGAGGTTTTTAAACCACATTTCAACATCTCTTCATATGCCGCTCTTACTAGTCTATCTTCATTACTCTTAGTTAACTTCAGCCAGAATCTAAGCATTAAAATATACCTACGTAGCTTTAAAGAAAACAGGTCAATTTCACCTTTCAGAATCTGTGAATGAGTTGTCTGATGTAGACCAAACACTCTTTTATAATACTGGAGCTGAAGGGACTCCAGTTGCTGCACTGTTTCTCCACCCCATATCTCTGCTCCATATTCTATCACGGGTAAAATTTTTGTGTTAAATATTCTTTTATGCATTTTTAGGTTTTTGATCCCCATTATTGTCGGGTTTCTAAATATAGCTGACATGGCCACCCTACCTCTCTTAATTATTTCATCAACATGACTCCTTAGGCTTCCATTTTCCGATAAGATAAAGACTAAATATTTTATTCTTTTACTTATAAATAGTTCCTTATTATTAAAATTAAATGTATATTTTTCATCGTCCCCAACCTTCCTTTTTTTTTAAATAACAACTTCGCTCTTTTCAGTATTCAGCCTTAACTTTTTTATATGCAAATATTCTTCTATGAGATTCAAAAGAGTCTGTAGATCTTGCGGTTTATTAGCCACCAAAGCAATATCATCTGCAAATAATAAGAGAGATAGTTTTTGAGTCCCTAGGCTAACTTTCGGAGCCCATCTATTCTCTAGAAAATTAACAACATCATTAATAAAAATATGAAACAACTTAGGTGAAAGGGTGCTGCCCTGTTTTACTCCCCACTTAATATCAAAATGCTTCGAAAACCTATTACCAACTTGAATGATTCCACTCACACAAGTATACATGCTCACTATCAATCTAACAAATGAATGGGGAAGGCCAATATTTAGCATGGCATCCTTCAATGACTCTCTGTCGATACTATCAAAAGCCTTATGGAGATCCAGAAATCCCACATAAAGACAAGTTTTACCCTTTCCATATTTATCTATTAATGCCTTTAAAATAAACACACTATCTGTTGTCCCATACCCTGTCCTGAAACCTCCTTGTTCCTCATGTATTAAATTATTTTTATTTAACCAATTGGAATGCCTGGTATCTAATATTTTCTCCAAAACCTTACTTAAAGCAGGGACAAGTGCTACTAAACGATAATTTTATGAGCCTTCGGGTTTCCTCTCTTAAAAAGTGGTATAAGCAATGATGTCTTCCAAGCGCTTGGCCATTGCCCTGGCCTTAACACCTTATTACAAAGAAGAACAATCTTTTTAAATAATGCTGGAAAATCCAGCGCCCCCTTCATGAAAATTCTTTTTCCCCAAGATAAATTCCTCTACGGAAAGATCTTGTCACGTAACTCCCTCTCCAAAACCCCCCACCACCAGATAAAATCCCCCCTGAAAACGTCAGGATACCTCCCAATAACCAATAATGTAAACATTAGGAAAAATCCATAACTTGCAGCCCTTTCCGTGGGGACTGTGGGGGATTATATTTACCAGATTTTCGACTATGCTGAACAAAATGGCTATCTCAAATTTTGATCCGGTGACTTTGGGAAAAACGAGCGTGGGAGGGGGCCTAGCTGCCCTCCAATATTTTTGGTTACTTAAAAACCGCTCTAGAACTCTTAATCTTTGTTAAAATAGCCCTCTTGCGACATTCTAGAACCACTAGATCGTTACGATTACCGCTGAAAAAAAAAAAAAAAACAACAACAAAAAAACAAATAAACACGCATCCGTGATCTTTCTTCTGGAAAAAAAAATCCACATTTTTTCAGAAAGGAGCTTGAAACCTCCACAGTAGGGTTCTCTGATACGCTGAATCTGATGGTGTAATTTTCATTAAGATTCTGTGACTTGTAGAATTTTTTCCCCTTTTTTCGAAAATAAGGCAAATTTTCTAAGGCTCCTAACTTTTGATGGATCAGACTAAACTTGATGCAACTTATATATTTAAAATCAGCATAAAAATTCCATTCTTTCGATGTATATATTGGTGTCAGAATCCCGTTTTTTAGAGTTTTAGTTACTATTGAGCCGGGTCGCTCCTTACTACAGTTCGTTACCACCAACTGTTTGACTTATATAGCTCACTGCTAGGTAAAGCAGAAATCTTAAAGCTTAAATTGCTGGAAAACTACAGGTTCTATGACTGTCTTAGCTCTATGACTATCTACCTTAGTTCTTCTACCCTAGGAATGACGCATGGACGGATAATAAATAGATATATCTGTTAACAAATGAACTAACCTCCTTTTTATCCAATCCTAATAAGGTTGGGTTAATGCCTGATTTGCCTCTCACTCAATTGGACTCTTTGTCTTGGCTTTTTCTACAATTAAACATGGTTTGATGCCAAAAACTATTCAATACTAATTCAAACTTTTAACTCGACCGAGTCCGTTGATTTTTTAATTAAAATTGAATATTCGTCGGCATCAAGCCATGACTAATTGTAGAAAAAGCCGAGACAGATAGTCCAATTGAGTGAGAAGCAAATCTGGCATTAATCCCCTTATTAGGATTAGTTCATTTGTTAATATATATTTCTATCCCGAATCAAGGAATTTATCTTTGACTCATATTCTATTCCGAATATTACCCGAATCAAGACAGATTGTCCTATGGAGTGAGAGGCAAATCTGTCATTAACCACCCCCTCCCCTTATTAGGATTGTATAAGAATTGTGCTAGTTCATTTGTTAATAGATATGTCTATCTATTATCCATCCATGCGTCATTCCTAGGACAGAAGAGCTAAGGAAGATAGGCATAGAGCTAAGATAGTCATAGAACCTATGTTTTTCCAAGTGTTTGGTTAAATGGCACGGGTAAACGGTGGGAGTAAGTATGAGTCTCTAATTGGACCATTACTTGTTTGTTATCTTTTAGTAAGTCACGCCCACCTAGAGTCTAAGGTAGGTTGACCAATGATTTCAAATTGACATAGGACCATTAGATAGCCTGGAATGAGAGGGAAACAAGGCACGCCTACCTATGCAGTATTATACCAAGAATTTAGAATTGACAAAGGACCGTTAATTTGCGTGGAATTTCTCTACTTTTTGATTGATTTTTTTTTCATTTATTATATTTTTTCTTCTTTGTTTAATATGTTATTAAGTTTACCTGATTCCTAAATGTGTGTGCCTAACATTATCCTCTCACCTCCCCTCCTCGAATTGTACATCCCTCCTCTTTATATTGTACAGTTTCCTTGATAATCACGTACCTTTCCTGTTTTAATGGCTCTCTCCCTTCTATTCCCCGGACCTATGTTCGCTTATACGTGTTGGTCTACCTTACTGTACTCAATCAACATTTAGAAGTGACTCCTATGTGAATCTGTTGGCCGGTGACTTAAAATTCAGTTTTTTTTTTTTTTTTTTTTATCTGAAAATAGTTACCTGATCCAAGCATTTTTTATTCCCCCCTGGATTTAAAAAAAAAACCTTTTTGGGGATGTTTTCATTAAAAAAACCTTTACTTTGATATTTAAATTGGCAAAAATTAAAAGACCACATATCTGCCCCCCCCCCTAGATTGCTGTTTTACAGCTTTGCAGCTAGATTACAGCTCTACATTTTCATAAATTTGCTGAATATCAGTTGAAAATTGAAGCTTAAAAAATAAGCTATTCCATAAAATTATCCTATAGATCAAATACCAACGTATTTTCGTATAAGATAGTATGTGAGTTACCAGCAACTATAGACATGAATTTGACTTTGAAATAAGATAGTTTAATTTGCATTAAACTAAAATTTAGGAAAATATACCAGTGTAAACTGCACACACACTTTGTGAATAGTATTGCCATCTATTTTTGTATCAAACTAGATTCCCTCAGAGAATCACCCACTGGCACTCCAAAAATTGCTGAAAAACTGACGATTTCGTAAAATATATTGCATCTTGATAATAAATAGTATGGTGACAATGAAACACAAAACGAACAGAAATTAAAATGAATAACCGAGTCAAACTCCAAACGAGCAGAAATTAACATGAATAGGGCTGACAACCCCTATGCCGTCTCAAGACCAGAACATAATTGTCAAAACTCGTTCTGAATAGAGCAAATCTTTTGCGACCAATTCGCAAATTACAACTTTTTAGGACTAATTTAAGTGGGGTAGAGCTCAACAGAAACGCTTGAAATGGAGTTGTTTACCTGACGATCGGAATTTCATCCTATTAGAGATCCTGGAAAATCTGTCTCTCGAGTCGGTTAAGAGAAGATATAACAAATATTTTTAAACAAGAAGCGGGGCAATTACCAGGACCAGTGTCATATCGTCACTTGTGATGGAGCCTTGAAGCCTGTAGTGAAAAGAAGCAAAAAAAAAAAAACAAAAAAAACACTAGCTTAAATAAAATAATTTCATTGCCGCTAATAAAATTAATAATGCATAATTCTTATCAACTATCTTACTAAATGTTAATAAAAGGAAATTTATTCTTCTTACAGTCTGACCGCAAAGCAAGGCAATGTAGAAACAAGAAAAAAGAACCTTAAAAAAAAAGAGAAAAAAAAATCCAAAATAAGGTTGACTAAAATCGTATTATGGAGCAGATTTTAGCTGTTAGGCCGCATAATATAATCCGCTGCACAGTATGTGGCCACGGGCCGTAGTTTGTCCATTCCTAGTCTAGAGTATTCTTTTTTTTCTATCCACTTGTTTTATTGCGAAACATTTTTCATTAAAATAATCTTATCATAAATTTATGGATTCTATAGCTAACATGAACTGGATCATTCAACGGTACCCTTTGATTTTTTCACCTTTTTCCCAATAGAAAAAAACTATTTTGAAAAACTTCATAAGCAGTATCTTAGCCGTTCTGGAAAATTAAGAGAGTATCAGAAATACTCATTTTCTTTTTGTGACAATAATATCTTATCTCTGGATCATTAAGTCTGGAAGACATGTTACTTGTACTTGGATCTCAGCAAATATTGTGGAAATTCACATGCAATCTTTTTGCTCTATATATTGTTTTAAGTCTGGAACACACGTTACTTGTGCTTGAATCTCAGCAAATATGGTGGAAATTCACATTCAACTATTTTGCTCCATGTATTGGTTTAAATGGTAGGCTTTTTCCAACACAAGAATTTCTTATTTTTCTAGCCGACTGCAATGAAGTTTGTATGAGTTTAATTTTAGTCGCAAGCGAAAACTTGATGCACCTGTGATAAGACTTGATAAGACTCTTAACATGTTTGTTAATTATATTATTTATATTATATTATTTAATTATATTATTTAATTATATTATTTAACAGATTGTGCATTCTAATTGGACATGATTTATCGGATTGCTCATTCCGTTTGCATTGAAATTGTATTGAAAAGAAATTTTAGTTTTTGGTGGAGTCAGAATTCTCTTCCTAGAACCGTCGATTAAAGTTGTATTTTAATTTGGTGTTTCACAGAAAAGCACCAGGTGAGTCAGTCAATTGGAAATCTGGTGTTTTAGATCCCCTCATTCACTAAAATTTAAAGGGGTGAATATATAATTCGAAACATCTAGGGGGAGGGAGGGATAATTAGTGATTTATTATTTTGAACTGAAATTAACAACGAATGTGTTTTTAATAAAAATAATCCCCTGAGAGGTATTGTTCAAAATTTAAGGGGATGGGAATTTAGTTTTGACTTACTCTGAGAATTTCTTATAACAACTAGTGAAAGGAGACTTATTTAGTAAGAAGGAGTTCAAGAAGGTATTAAAGGTGTGTGTGTAACTGAAGCTTCGTTCAACTCACCCTCCCTCTCTGCATTTCAACCCTCATTTAACTCAGTCTCCATTCAAATCAACCCAGTGCAACTCAAAACCCATAGAATTCAACCCCCATGCAACTAAATTCTCATTCGATTCTGCAACAGGCAATCTAACACTCATTAAACTCAGCCCCATGCAACTCAACACCCGTTTAACTCAACCCACTTTAACTTAACGCTTGTTTGGGTAACTCAACCTAACTTAACCTAAGGGTTGAGTTCAATGGAGTGTGAGTTAAATTGGGGTTGCGCTTAAAGGGAGTGTAGTTATATTAGAGTTGATTTAAATGGTATTGCATTAAATGAGGGTTGAATTACACGGGACTTGAGTTGATTCAGCGTTGAGTTGTACGGGGATGATCTGACCGAGCTTCGAATCGCCGGTGAGTTAAGTTAAACGGGTTTTGAGTTAAACAGGGCTTGAGTTGCAAGAGGGTTGAGTTAAACAGAAGCCCTGTTAAACGGCGGCTGATTTGCACGGGGGCTCAGTTAAATGGGTTGAGTTGCAAGAGGTTCGGTTAAACGAGGGCTCAGCTGCCCGGAGACCAGTGTTAAAGGATTAAAAACATTAAGGAAGCAGGCACTTGCTGTATTGTAAACGAGTTTTTGAAATATGGTAGTTACGACGTTAGAGATGAGATACCGAAAACTATAAACATGCTATCTGCTGGAAGTACGATGTACCTAGTCACTTTAAGTCGAACTTTGATTGAACCTCTTTATTAAACTAATGAAAAGAGTGAATGTAGTAATTATAGAGGTATTATTCTGATTTCGGTTGGCGGTAAATTGCTTAGTATGAGGGTGTTTATGGAATCTAGAGATGCAGCAGGTAAAATTTAAAGAGAAGAACATTGTGGTCTTGTGGAAGGGAGAGATGCATTGACCCAAGTTTCACAGTGATTATTCAAACCCCTTTAGTCATCATTCTATCGAATATGAACGGCTGAGAGGAAAGCTTCCGTTTTTGTATATATACCAATTAATAACGTTAAAGTGTGTGCGAGAATGCAGTTATTGTGGTAGGAAATGTGGTTTGTTGGATGTTTAGTGCAGAATTGGGGGTTAAATGGGGTTAGTACCCCCCCCCCCCTGTTTGTATGGATTTAGTCCCCCCCCCCTGTTTGTGTGGATTTTATTGTGGGTTTAGTTCGGATGAGGACACGAGAGGTTTTGGAAAACTAATTAAATAAGAAAGTGAAACGGTTCTAAACCTCGCTGATGGGGATAAAGGGGTATCCATGGTTAGGTTACTACTTATTGGGAGTTTTGAGGGTACAGGGTGTTAACTCTTGTTGCATTAATGAAAATGAAGAAGTGATGCCTGATGAAGATGTAAAAAGTGGAACATCCAATACCTGAGGAGTTTATAATGTTGAAAAAAGGTTTAGAAGAATAAATAAGCGTTGTGTCGTGAAGCTGTGAGATTCTAACCAGTTTTTCTTAATGAATATTTCCAATTTGATTTAGTCTAGTTCTCGTGTCACGTGTTTTATTTAAGACTTTAGTCTTCACTTTTCACCTTGTGGTGAAATTGTGAACTGATGGCCTGCTTGGCAATACAAGACTCAAAGTTTGATTCAAGATGCCCTAAGGTTGGGACGACAGGCTTGCTAATAGGCCCTGTGACTGAAATTTTGATTCTGAGATCAAAATTTGAATGGCTGAGAACCATTAAATCACTGGGCCATCAAATGTCCTTTTATCTTTACTTTCATAGTCGAAATCTTTTTAGAAAAAAAGACATCTTTTAGAAAAACTCCCTACTGGAGCTAGCTTCCCTTTTGTTGACTTTATTCGTCAAGACAGAAATAGATAATCAGGAATATAAGAAATGAGTTGTTATAATGTGTTAGTGATAAAAACATGCCCTATGGTAGTGAAAGCCACAGTAATGACATTTTTTGAATAAAAATGTGTTAAATGTTTTCAAGAAGAGTTGGTTGGCAAGAATTTTTGGCACTGATCCAAACGATTGCTTATGAGAAAAGAAGTATAAAAAAAATAAATCTTGTCCTACACCACGTTCTAGGGCTATAATGAAAGTTGAATATTACGTAAAGTCGCATGGTTAAGTTGCATTTTACTTGTAAAAGATGTTTTTTACTTACTGAAATTTTGTTACTGGGGGTCTAGATGGGCCAAAAAAAGATAAAAAAAAAAAAAAAAATCCTTGAACAGGATAAAAAGAGGTCAAAAGAAGAAATTTAAAGGAAATAAGAATATCTTGGGAGGAAGGGAATAGTGTAACGATAAATAATAGTTCGAATAGGGATAAACCCTTTTATTAGGCAGTAGTGAATATTCCGATCACATTTACAGTGATCGTCATCAGCAGAAATGTTTTTCACTCA
>NC_088873.1:33891901-33895029 GCF_032884065.1 Artemia franciscana
GCAAAGAGTTGTTATTAGGTGGAGCAATAACGAAAGCAAAAATGTTAGTTGCTGCTGCAAAGAGTTGTTAGTAGGTGGAGCAATAATGAAAGCTAAAATGTTAGTTGCTGCTGCAGAGAGTTGTTATTAGGTGGAGCAATAACGAAAGCAAAAATGTTAGTTGCTGCTGCAAAGAGTTGTTCTTAGGTGGAGCAATAACGAAAGCAAAAATGTTAGTTGCTGCTGCAGAGAGTTGTTATTAGGTGGAGCAATAACGAAAGCAAAAATGTTAGTTGCTGCTGCAAAGAGTTGCTATTAGGTGGAGCAATAACGAAAGAAAAAATGTTAGTTGCTGCTGCAAAGATTTGTTATTAGGTTGAGCAATAACGAAAGCAAAAATGTTAGTTGCTGCTGCAAAGAGTTGTTATTAGGTGGAGCAATAACGAAAGCAAAAATGTTAGTTGCTGCTGCAAAAAGTTGTTAGTAGGTGGAGCAATAACGAAAGCAAAAATGTTAGTTGCTGCTACAAAGAGTTGTTATTAGGTGGAGCAATAACGAAAGCGAAAATGTTAGTTGCTGCTGCAAAGAGTTGTTATTAGGTGGAGCAATAACGAAAGCAAACATGTTTGTTGCTGCCGCAAAGAGTTGTTATTAGGTGGAGCAATAACGAAAGCAAAAATGTTAGTTGCTGCTGCAGAGAGTTGTTATTAGGTGGAGCAATAACGAAAGCAAAAATGTTAGTTGCTGCTGCAGAGAGTTGTTATTAGGTGGAGCACTAACGAAAGCAAAAATTTTAGTTGCTGCTGCAGAGAGTTGTTATTAGGTGGAGCAATAACGAAAGCAAAAATGTTAGTTGCTGCTGCAAAGAGTTGTTATTAGGTGGAGCAATAAAGAAAGCGAAAATGTTAGTTGCTGCTGCAAAGAGTTGTTATTAGGTGGAGCAATAACGAAAGCAAAAATGTTAGTTGCTGCTGCAGAGAGTTGTTATTAGGTGGAGCAATAACGAAAGCAAAAATGTTAGTTGCTGCTGCAAAGAGTTGTTATTAGGTGGAGCAATAACGAAAGCAAAAATATTAGTTGCTACTGCAAAGAGCTGTTATTAGGTGGAGCAATAACGAAAGCAAAAATGTTAGTTGCTGCTGCAGAGAGTTGTTATTAGGTGTAGCAATAACGAAAGCAAAAATGTTAGTTGCTGCTGCAAAGAGTTGTTATTAGGTGGAGCAATAACGAAAGCAAAAATGTTAGTTGCTGCTGTAAAGAGTTGTTATTAGGTGGAGCAATAACGAAAGCAAAAGTGTTAGTTGCTGCTGTAGAGAGTTGTTATTAGGTGGAGCAATAACGAAAGCAAAAATGTTAGTTGCTGCTGCAGGGAGTTGTTATTAGGTCGAGCAACAACGAAAGCAAAAATGTTAGTTGCTGCTGCAGAGAGTTGTTACGAGGTGGAGCAATAGCGAAAGCAAAAATGTTAGTTGCTGCTGTAAAGAGTTGTTATTAGGTGGAGCAATAACGAAAGCAAAAATGTTAGTTGCTGCTGCAGAGAGTTGTTATTAGGTGGAGCAACAACGAAAGCAAAAATGTTAGTTGCTGCTGCAGAGAGTTGTTATGAGGTGGAGCAATAACGAAAGCAAAAATGTTAGTTGCTGCTGCAGAGAGTTGTTATTAGGTGGAGCGATAACGAAAGCAAAAAATATCAGTTGCTGCTGCAAAGAGTTGTTATTAGGTGGAGCAATAGCGAAAGCAAAAATGTTAGTTGCTGCTGCAGAGAGTTGTTATTAGGTGGAGCAATAACGAAAGCAAAAATGTTAGTTGCTGCTGCAGAGAGTTGTTATTAGGTGGAGCAATAACGAAAGCAAAAATGTTAGTTGCTCTGAAACAGCTTTTTTTTTATAAGCCCTTTGTGTTCTGGGCCTTAGATTTTTTATATCGATTTTTTTTTTCAGGCTCCCTTTCGGTGTTTGGTACATTTTTTGGAGTGATGGCATCTCTTTTTGTCTCCCTCAATGCCATTTATACTAAAAAGGTCATGCCACATGTAAATGATAACATATGGCTTTTAACATTTTACAATAATGTAAACGCTTCCCTCTTATTTCTTCCTTTAATGGCCATTGCTGGTGAAATTGGAGCTATTAGAGGTTTTGACGGCTTTTCTGATGGTGTTTATTGGACAAAAATGATTTTAGGAGGTGTCTTTGGCTTTGCGATTGGATACGTGACTGGTTTGCAGATCAAGGTAGGCTTTTTCTTCGTTAAAAAGAGAAGTTCTTGGATCGAACTTTAAGAGCAAGATATAAATTATAAAAAGATAGCTAGTAAGCGATCTCTGCTTATTTTCTAATTTTTATTCTTCTTCTTCTTTTTTGGCCCTTAAGGATAAATCAATGCTCAAAGGTTTCCCTAGCTAGCCTGTCAAATAATTAATACGGCCCTTGCGTTTCATATCCTAGGTTTCTTTTAATGTGTATTTTAAGCATGAAAGAGATAAAAAAATTTCATTTTGTGCTAGCATTGCTACTGACCTAGAATTTCAACCGTTATTTAGGTCAAGCTTCACAACCTAAGGGGATTGTTGTTCTTGAATTGAACCATCTTTTTCTTCTTTAAGAAGTTCTTAAATTGAACTTTAAGAGTAAGGTATAAATTAGAAAAAAAAGAAATTCTGGTCATTAAGGTGATATGAACTAAGGAAAATGATAATATGTAGATTAACAGAGTACCTCTAGATTAGCGTCAGTAAACTGAAACAATAAAAAGCTTATAATTGGGAATCTACAACTTAGCACATGACATCTTCCATCGTATTCCTGCTACTTAGAAACATGTACTTACGTGGGAATATATTTAGGTGTAGATGGGGGGTGGAGGATGAAATTTGAAGAAAATGAAAACCTATTGACTTACGTGAAATTATAGTGGATTTTTAGATAAATAATAAAATATTCAGGTTTTGAAGAAGAGCTGGGTACAAAAGACACTTTCTCCATTCTGTAAACGTGTCTAACGTTTAGACGAGGTATGGTAAATAAAATGTTGCTATGTATTGTTTTTATATTTATGGTCTTTAGTGGGGTTAAAGTGATCTTGAGAAGGAGTAAATGTTGTTTATGAAAAAATTGTGCTTCAAATTGGAGTCAAGGGGAGGTAAATGA